>NC_142243.1:59855075-60007947 GCF_052056855.1 Sturnus vulgaris | reverse complement strand
GCTATATACAGAAAGACAGTACTGAGCAACAAAATTAATTGTATTCCTCTTGCCTTAAGATTGCATTCATGTGTTGTTTTCTTCTGATATTTTGATTGTCACATCCATTTTAGTTTCTTCTTTCTCTGATTGTTTTGAGTGGGCTTTCAGCTGGTGCAAATGGACAGTGCTTTGCTACTGTTCATGTTTTAGCTGGGTATGGAACTAGTGAGGAGAAAGTGTCGTTGAATTTGGTTGATGGCATTTCCCCCTTATTTTAACATTTCAGATTAATTTTTATCATGCTAATGTTTTAAAGGTGGTGGGTAAATCTTTTTGTTATGAACCAGTACTTCACATATAGCCAAAAAATCCGTGTCCAGCAATCATCTTTCAAACCAATGGGAGTCTTTCCACTTGCCATGCCAAGCTCTCTTGCCATTGGGGGGGGTTTATTTGTTTCAAGTGCTTTGCCAGACTGAGGTTTAAACAATCAAAGAAGCACACCAAGGGCAAGACATTGTGCCATCTCATGCCCTCTGCAGCCACTCTTGTAAGGTCTGTTTCCTCCCATTCTTCCCAAAATGATCATCCTACATCTCATGGGTTGTGCTGACACCAGAAAATACTGAGTGGCTTCCTAAGTTTAAAATTATCTTCAATTTATTCTGTCACTGCAGTTCTTAGGATACTAGCCAGACATCTTCGTGGCCCACGATGTGATGTCCACTTGGTAGAAGCAAGTTATTGTGAGGCTTTGTTCAAGGATGAAGCTGTCTTCAAATGATCTCTTTGATGCCTTACACAGCTTGGCAAAGCTGTTGTGTTCTATAAAAATTTAAAGTAATGCTGCAAAATGCTGTGCTCACCTCTGGAGTCCCCTGTCCTGAAGCAGAGCTGGTGTTTCTGATGGCTGGCTTTGGTTGTGAAGTCCCATACTGGTTTTGACACCACAGTATTATGCACCATCTGTGCTGAATGTAGGGGAAGGCTACGAGGGAACTGAGAAATCCCAATATCTAATAGCCCTAATCTTAATTTTTTTTGGTGTCTTATAAAACTTTATGAAGATGAAGTGACTGAGAGCCACATTTTAAGACATGGACATGCTATTGTTGGCACATGGTGATAGAACAATAAAGAACAGGAAACTTTCTCCATTCCTTTATTGATACTAGAAATTATTTCAGGTGCTCTTTAATTGGGATACTGAAGTCACGTTTGGTAAAGACCTTTCCAAATATATTGTTTGAAGCCCCTAAACAAAGATCTTTACAAAACCCATCAACCAGGGTTTCCCCTCTCCCACGACCCAAACTTTTCTTGATTTTTAAAAAGGGCAAAAACTTTGATATGCTATTATTAACAATTTATTTTTTAGATTTGTTGTTGAAAATGAAAACAAAGGTACACATTTTTGTTGCTTTTGATTTCTTTGTGTTGATGGAATATTGACTTGAAAATGTGCAGATGAATGTTTATTAGTCATATCATTAATTGCTACCATGTTAATCCTGCAAACTAAAACATGAACCTCTTTTTTAGAGAGAAATCCTATTGATATGTGGATATGCACTGGATGAAAAATACTTTTGCTGTATGAATGGACCTACTCACAAGAGTAAAGTCCTTTTGTAAAGTAGGAGTAGGTTATGTTGGGGCTGTGGTATCAGCCTAGTTATTTGCAGAGGCACAGGGACACAGTGGGAAGCAGAAGCAATTTCTTTTATATTGTGCATGAAAATCCATTCATGTTTCCAGAAGGGTCTGCTTTATTTCCACTTTATTAAATGTAGTCTTGCTTATCCTTATACCAATTGTGTGTGTGTGTGTGTCTGTTTTCTGAATGTATCTTCCTTTCTTTATTGTAATGTGGGAATATTGTATTTTGCAGTCTGTAAATTAGATATTTGATTCAATGCAGTGGCAGAACACAAGAGTGTTAAAAATGTCCAATTCCAGCAGGTGAAGCCAAGGGATGTTTAAAGCTTGGTGCATATAATGTTTATATTACATTAAGTACTGTGTTATTGCACAGGATGCTTATTGTTAGTGTCTGTAGGGAGAATCAGTTCCAAAGATTTCAATTTCAATAAACTGATTATGCAGTTCCACCACATGCAATTAGGATGGTAGTAATGAAATGGTTATGAAGTCCCTTGGCATTCTGTAGTTATTTTTTTAATTTTGTGAATAACATCAGGAGCATTCTGGAGGGAAGTGTTTATGTATTTATTTATTATTGATCTAAAAAATACATTTAACATTACTAGTTATTACAACTCCAGTCTCAACAACAGGAAGGAGATAAGCTGTTTCCACATTATTAAATGTAGGATGCCTTGGGAATCAAGGAGATTTATCCTTTATATAAATATATTAAATATTAATGAATTGTAATTACAGAAATTAATTTATAGCTACATTTAATTTTCTAATAACCTCTCACTGCTTTATTCCTTTGTTGCAAACAATGCATATTTAAATAGAGAACCTTAACAAATACCTTGCATGACAGAATGATCTTGTCTACTGATCAGAGTGCTTCATGTACCTCACTGGATGAGACAGAGAGAGGATAAAGTGAAAGGAATGTGAATCCAATCAATGCTCTTTGGCTCAAGAAGAGAGGGATCTCACATCTTCTGAGGGGAGAAACAGGGACAACACAGGGAGGAATCAAAAACTTATAAAGATTGCTGTGTTTTACTATAGGTTACACTTAGCCCTTTTGGAATACACTATTTATATAATCTCTTTTGAAAAGCCTGAAAGTTTGCAGTTTCTCATCATTTTGTGTGGAATGTTTGAGATTTTTGCAGCTTGAAGTTCTTCAGGTTCTCGCAAAGAATGTTTGCATTTATGTCATGTGCAACTTTTTGTCCCCACAGTTTTCTGCCTTTCCATGTGCCAAAAAAACATTTATTGTTGTTTTGTGGTTGATTTTCCCTTTCCTCTGAGCCCAGGTCTGGGCACACAACAGCTCCAGAGGAAAGATTAGATCCAATTCTGGCATGGATTTGTAGTATCATCTTGGACAGGTCAATCTTGGCCAAGATCACAGTCAATCTACTACCTGAGCCTGAGTTTCTCCATCATTGAAGTATGTGGGGGGCATCTTTTATTTTCCTTTTCACTGGTCTAAACAATTAGATGCAGGGAGAGAATATTTTCTGTTGTTTCAGGTTGCTAGAACTAAATCTTTGGAAAATAAGTTGGATATGAACTGTATCTTACTCTGTCTGACTCCAGAGCTTCTAGATTTCCAAATGTTTATGAACCCATATTTTTTGCTTTCTTTTTCTCCCTCTTTTAATGTAGATAACAGGGTGGGGGAAACATATTTATGAAAGACAAAAGAGAGGAAACAGTTCTGCTAAATGTTCTTACTTTTTTTCTGTTCAACCTTTGCCTGTTTTTTCTTGGGAATAAACAAATGGATAGGTCTAAATATGAGGGCTGCCAGAGATCTATGAGCAATTTCCACAGTTCTTACACAGACAAAGAAAAATAAAATTTTGTGTCCTTTTCCTTCCCTGATCATAGTTGGAATTCTAACTGGAATATCCAACAGGAGGACTTTCAACGTTTAGGAAGTAGATTTTCAGTGATTAACTAGATTTTCAAGATTAAGTGTCCCTGAAAACTTCACAGACAACAAATGCCTCCTGCTGTTAGCAAGACAGTTGAAGGAGATTTGGGGAAGAAGGCAGAGGGAGGAAAAGACAACCATGGATTTTTGCCTTCAGAAGACATGAGTACCAATTCCCACCAGCTCAGGCATGCAACAGAAATTACAATAAATTTTCCAAACAGAATGTCACAGAATGGTGTTGTACATATACCAGCGTGGCAAAAGAGATCAGTTTGATAATGCCAATCACTTGAGTTACTTTGTTGAGTTATTCTCACTGTAGCTAATTGTGGTGGGGAGGTATATTCATGATCGTCTTCACGTTTGGTTGATTGCATGAAAACAGTGGTGGTTTCTCTCATTTGAATTGCCTGGTACAGATCTGACAAACCAGACACATTTAAATGCATGATAAATTTATGATAAGAGGGATTTGCTGGGTTCCAAGGATGATGAGACCATGTCTAAAGAAATATTTAAGCCATATATGGGACTTACATCCCTCTTGGGGGTGACAAAAGGAATGCTTCAGCATTTTCTAGGACCTTGGCAAACAGTTTTCAAATGTTCATCTTGGTCTTTATTAGTAGGAGTAATGATATTGACATGCTGTATCAAATCTATGGAAATAAATTGATTTATTTTTATTGAAATCAGTTAAGTTTGTGTCACACCGTGCAAAAGTAAGTTCACTGCCCATACAGAGTATCCCTGGCTACCAGGATGGAGCAAATCTCTAGAGAGGGCAATTTCCCTTTACAGAGTAGATGTATCTAACTGCCATCAAAACTGCAATTTGACCAAACAGGCCTGTATTACATCATCTAGATCCTTTTGTTATAATTAATTAATTAATTTTTAACCAGCAGAGGTGAGCTTGAAGAGTCTAAAAATTGTTAAGCACTCAGAACCAGGCAAACCTCCCTGGGCATCCACACTGAGAATAGTGAATGTGTTGGCCAACATGGAGTTGAGCAACATGTCAACAAACAGAGGGCTGGGGAGGATGCAGGGAGTCTCTGACTTTGAGCATCGATTCAGACGTGTTTCAGCACACAAAGTGCTACCCTGGATCTTATCTCCTGGCCCGCTGCCAGGTGAATTCCCAAGCTCAATGTTTCATGCTGCCAGCCTGAGTAATCCATGTTTTGGTGTGTGTGGATATACCAGCTCTGCTTGCTGTTGGTGCAAGGCATGCTCTCCTCCTTGTGTGACAAGTCAGACAACCCCTCTGCACAAATTGCTGTGCGATTTGGAAGCAAGCAATAGTCCACGAGAAGAGGAGATTTTGTATAACACGCTGTCAAGCTGTCCTACTTTCTGGAATGAATATATGAGAAATAAAAAGTGTTGGACAATGGTGTTTCAACTGTGCCTGTCCAAAAATTTGAAAAGAAAGTTTTCAGTATGGTTTGCTGCTTGACATTTTTGCCAGTTCTTTCTACCAGGGCAAGGTCTCATAAGATTGACTTTTGGGGTCAGGATCATATGAATGACTGGTCCAGTATACTATAAGTCACTTTATGTGTTTGAACCCTTCACAGGAGTAGATGCCCAAAGATGAATGCTTTCTGAAGCAGCCATTAACACCTTCAGTTCAAGCTGAAGTTGAGCTGTTTAAGCTCACTGTACCCTGATCCTGCTCTGCCCTCTGCACTGAACTCATATGGAGCCCATCCTGCTGATAAGAATATTTTTCTTGTGCTCTCCCTACCAGCTGCTAATGCTCACCTCATCTGAAGCATTGCACAGTGCAATGAACAGGATGCCAGCACTTCATGATGTAGTAGATGCATAAACATATGCAGAAATGTATGCTGTTGTATCTTCACATTTTTTGCAGAGGACATGGCGTTTAAGCACAAAAACATGCATGCAGAAAGGTTTTGTTTAGCTTAATCCCTGTTCCTATACATGTTGGCAGTGTGACTGGTTATACTGAAATTAAACAGAAATGTGTACACTTGAAATTGATCATGAAAAGATGTTGACTCATGCTTGCCTAATTTAAGGCATATATAGATGGCATCTATAAACTCCCAGCAGAGCTGGAGGACAGTTAGATCTTCACAGGATTCATTTTTTTGAGTAATCCACTGGAAGTCTCCTCCAGTCAGCTGAGCTGCATTAATGTCAGAGGGCAGAATCTGGCCAAGTGGATGTAAATTTGGGAAGAAATCTACTACCCCTGGACTTGGCCTTTAAAAAAAGAAAAAAAATAAACCACCAAAATATTTACTGAGAACTTTGATGAGAGACAAACTGGTTGCAGGGCTTTTTGCCTATTCTGTAATACAGATTAATGTATTCAGGAAGTAATTATGTACTGTGTACAGGTGAAACAGCTGCATAAAATTCCCCAAGAATTTAGACCATAGTAAGTAAATGACTGGAAAGTCTTTGCTGAGCACCATCTCATTGCTGATGAAATGACTAACAGCTATAATCACATTTTGCTAATCATATTTGTTGTAATAAATGTTGTCATTTTTATTCATGGCTTATTGGGCAGAAAATAATTCAAACCAATGACTCTAAAGGTAGCCAAACCCATACAATCTTGAGTCTGCTGTGGAAATGGGCCCTTATAGCTTGACAGAGTGAAGAACTTCTGAGTGAAAGTAGATGGTTGCCTGGCGCCACAGGGATTGGCTGAAACAGTTGTGAGTCTATATATAAATGGTAGTGAATGCCAAAGAAATTAATTTAGGGAAAAGGCCATGCAAAGTAGTTTTGTAGTAGCTTTTGAGCCTAAGGGATGGTAGGGATGCCTAAGCATTTTGCACTGTTGAATTGTACTTGCTATGGTGACAATGAGATCTAAAAAATTCCCAACGTGGGAGCATTGCTACGGTCTTGCCAAATGAGGGCATGGACTATGGAAAATCCTTGCCAGAAGGGTTGCTTTGGTGCATCCCCCTATTCAGAATCCACTGCTCTTGTCTAATCTGTAGAGGATAGGAGTTTGATACAAAATTGACTGTGGATCTGGGCTGTTTAAAACAGTCCTTGTTGAGTTGGAAAGATGATGGCTGTCACTTCTGGTGTGTTCTCAGGTGTTTGCAGTAGCACATGGGAAGGAGAAGATTGTACAGGTCTGTCAGATAAATGAGTCCATTTCAAAAATCCTGAATGTGAGTTGTGTTTGACTACTTAGTTTGGGATGTGAATTCACTCCTGGCCTTTATTATCTCTGGTTAATTGTCCCTTAAGGTAAGAGAGAACAAAAAATTCATGCTAATAATGCTCTCAGCTGCTATTACCACATCATTAATATTTCTTGTCATTTATTAAAAGAGAGTGTTAATTTCTTAATGTTCATTGGCATTGCAGTAGTAATGGCCTGTATTTTTGTGTTCCATCATCAGTAAAATCTATCAAATAAGTAAAGGAAAATGAATGGACCCAGAACCTGTAAATTTTCTAAAGGAAGTCCTCTTCTCTTCTCTTCTCTTCTCTTCTCTTCTCTTCTCTTCTCTTCTCTTCTCTTCTCTTCTCTTCTCTTCTCTTCTCTTCTCTTCTCTTCTCTTCTCTTCTCTTCTCTTCTCTTCTCTTCTCTTCTCTTCTCTTCTCTTCTCTTCTCTTCTCTTCTCTTCTCTTCTCTTCTCTTCTCTTCTCTCCTCTCCTCTCCTCTCCTCTCCTCTCCTCTCCTCTCCTCTCCTCTCCTCTCCTCTCCTCTCCTCTCCTCTCCTCTCCTCTCCTCTCCTCTCCTCTCCTCTCCTCTCCTCTCCTCTCCTCTCCTCTCCTCTCCTCTCCTCTCCTCTCCTCTCCTCTCCTCTCCTCTCCTCTCCTCTCCTCTCCTCTCCTCTCCTCTCCTCTCCTCTCCTCTCCTCTCCTCTCCTCTCCTCTCTTCTTTTGTCTTCTATTTTAAAAATATAAAACTGTATTAAAACAGGAGAATTATTACAACACTTTTAATTACCTGCATTATTCCCATCAAGTGTATAAAATTTAAATGGCAAAATGATTTTGAAACAAAAACTTTTATTTTGGAATGCAAACTATGTACATGTTGTTTTGTCCCAGGGTTTGCTCTTAATCCCCAAACACTATAAACCCATAAAACAAAGGATTTGTGGTAGTTGTAATTGGACTCAATGTGTTACAACTGAAATTTCCTAGTTAATAGGGAATTATTAGTAAAATCAAGATTTTCAGGAATGGGGGGCAGAAAGAGAAAGCTGTCTCTGGATTTTTTTCCAGCATGACTTTCAGCCTTGCTCAGAGGCAATGAGATGACACTGGGAGTAAAATTACCTCACCAGAGCTTGTAGTTATTGTTGTTTTGAATGTTTATGCAGTTGCTCCACTGGAGCAAGATTGATCCATTCCTCTGCAATGATCATTATATATGGCTTCATACAGCAAATACAATGCTTCTCTTTTAAGTTGTCCTTTCTGATGGATGTTATTATGCTGAATCTTATTGCATTATATTATAGTTCTTACATATTTCGGTATTTATGTTGTTGGTTAGTAGAAGAGTAGAGTGTGAATACGATAGTGGGCTTGAAAATATTTGGCTTTGCAGGGTAGGAAAGTACTCATGGAAGATGAGCTGCTCCTAATGGGGAAATTCTACTTGCTGTTCCAGCATGGGAGGGTGAATTGTATATGGCCTTCAGCCTGCAGAATGCCCTGATGTGTTTTAACTCCTTGTATTGTTAGCAAGATGTGGCACCATCTCTTCTGACTTCCTCCACTTTAATTCACTCCATTTTAATGCAAAATATTTTTTTATTCCAAACACAAAGTAATTATGAGGAAAAAAAATAGTGTTTAAAATTTCCTTATATTCTGCATTTGAGATTTTTTTCCTAAGAGCCACCCTGCTTTTAAAACCGTAAGCAATTAACCCATATATTTTTAATATTCTTGAAGCCACTGTTTCAAGGTTTTTGTCCAAGAATCCTCCCAAAGAGGAAGAAAACAGCACAGAAAAAGGGGAAACAGAGCAGGAAAGAGAAGCCAACCCCCTAGAACTCTGTATTTCAAAAGGAAATGAAAGTTAAAAAACCACTCCCTTTACCTAGATACAAGACATAAATGTCAGTATTCTTTGCAGTGACAAAACCACTTCTTTGTTCTACTCCCTGAGTTGTGTCTTCCATAGTGGGTCAGTCTGAAGTTCTGATATGAAATAATTTCGGTGCCTGGAGCTCCAGAAGAGGGACACACTCCTCATGCTGCCCAATGCTGTAGGTTGCCAATGAAGGCCACACCTTCACTCTCTGAAAGGTGCTCCTGTGGGAACAGCGTACAGCATACTCAAACAGGTCAGCAGTGACTCTGCCTTACTTGATGGTGGCTAATATTTTGGGGAGCTATCCCTAGAAAGCCTGATGCAGAAACATCAGTGCCTACTAAAACCAGCAAGCACTGACTGACATGCTGCTAGAGAAACTCACATTCACGATGTTGTTCTCCATCTGACTTTTAAGTCTGCTGTTTGTGGCTTAGAGCTGATATTTGTGCTGCTTCATCCCTTGCCTGGCACTTTGCAGCTGCAGAGCAGCACTGCAGCACTCTCCTGCTTAGCCCACTGGTATTTCAGAACAGCTGAACTGCCAGAGCTGCTGCTGAAGTGTCTCAGCATGAAGGTGTAGGTAAGGACTGTTCTCTGGGACTCCAGCTGCAGTGCAGGCTCCCCTGAGAATGCACAGCATTCCTGCTTGCAGACAACTGTGATAACCTCCAGCCACAGCATATGACACAACACAACCATTATGCCGTTCTGAAAGGTCAGGATGCATGCACAGTGCTTAAGATCTCAAACTTTGTAAAAGTCAGAATCCTCTAAGGAAACCTTCTTTAATGCAAAACAGCAGGCCTGTACCTTATTGCCACCGTTTGTTTCAGGGCTGCTATATGACATCAAATGAAACTTATGGAGAAGAAAGTAATTGCCATGAAAGGAATTTTCATGCTGTTCACAATAGATATCACTTGGTACTAACTACCTACTTGCTGTGCAGCTGTCAAGCCAGGTTCTTCAATATCAAACAAAACTGTGTAAACTAAAAGAAAATATTTAAATTCTTACGAAGCCTTGAGAAGCCTTGCAAAATCTTGCAACCTAAGACCTGAGTAGTACCACACTACTATCCACAGGGGTGTCTTACCCAGGAGCATAAAGAAGCATCATGAGTGCTTCATGCAAGTTTATTTCAGTAGACTGCTCACAAGTGTAGGTTAACAAAGAGTAGGAGTGCATTGCTACTCTCTGCTGTTTTGGGCAAACCTTGTCTGTGGTCATATTTTCAAAAAGAAAGGATTCAGAGGATGCTGTTGTAAAACATGCACCTCCTGTCTTTCTCTGCAGGTAATCTGTAGGTTGCTGGAGCCATGGAGAAAGGGTTTGCATTTGTCCTGCATCCAGTGCTTCACAGAAATCTCATCCAGAAGCCAAATGAAGAGTTAGGATATATTTCAGCAGTGAACCCAGAGAGCAGCATCAGACCAGGAAAATTTTTGTTGATAACAGATCATGTGCTCAGCTAGCTAAGGAGAATGAAAGAAAAAGATATTGTATCTATAAGTCTAAGTAAGCCTGTGGGTGTGCATTAAGGATTTAACTCAATTTGAAAAATGCTGCCCAAATTTGTTTCTACTGTGCGTAAAGTGTTTCTAAGCCTCAGATGAGCCATTATATTTATCCAGCATGACATCTGTTAAAATATTTTTGAATAAAAAGCCTGTATGGAGCATACATAATAAGATAGCTTTTGTGAGCATGTTTGTATTCCTGATAGATGAGAATGGCTCCTTTGGAGCCCTCCCAATTTTACACTGTTTAGGAGGTGTGCTAGATCCCAGATGAAAACCCACAAGAAAATATAATTAGTGGAACAAAATTTAGTGCATTTGCCCCACGGCTGCTTTTTACATTGCAGCAGTTTTGCTGTTAATTTTTCTTCTTCTTCAAAGTACTAAAAACAAGGGATTTTTGAGTTGGGGACCTAATCACATTACAAAATCAAGCCTTGTTTCCCAATCCTTCCAGATAATTTTTTTCTTTAAAGAATATTTTTATTTTTTATATAGATGTGCTTTTCATTAAAGAAAATAAAACAACCAGACTCATAAACCCTGACCTTGACTTGTAATCTGGCAGAACCCAGCTAATGGAAACACTGACTGAAACAGAATGGACAACTTTCTAGAGTAAAGATTTGTAGAATTGTACTTCTGGTTCACCAAGTTTCAGGCTGAAGCAAATTTTACAGCCAAGTTATAAATATTTGAAAAATATGAAGCATAATGGAAATGCTGACACAATCTTAACCACGCAGGCATAAGCAGCTCAGTGTTATAATCTGGCAGTGATGTTTTGAAAATGGTTATATGATAATTTAATCCAGGCCTGGAGAACTTTTTAGCTAAATGTATCAATATGAACCTAATTTACTTAGATGTTAATATAATCATTCACATTAAAAATCTCTAGTACCCTGATGTATAGATCAAGACAATTTCTTTCTCCCTGATTTATACCCGTGAGATATGTGTTGCAGTACACAATAAATAGGAAGAGTATCAAATCACTGAGGTGGTGTTTCTTCAGTCTTCACATCACTATTTACTGAACAGGATCACAAGAGCTATATATCCTTCAGAGTGTTAATATGTAACCAGAACAAACAGAGAGCATAGGAAAGGTGGAGAAAAGTTAGATATATAAGCAAGAAAAAGTGAGTTATTGATTTTATTGACTGGTTTGTTAACTTCTGACATTGCAATAAAGCCTTATTTATTTGTATACAGAAGACTCAATTACATAGATACATATTATTTAAACAACTGGGTTATTTACAGGAGAATTGCAGTTTCATAAATAATATAGACCTGCATTTCTCAAGCTGATGTTTATCCATTGTTACCACTTAGGGAGTTGTGGTATCCACAAATGCTCTTTGGAGGAAAGTCATTAGAACAACGTTAAGTTCTGCTATTGTAACAATCCATGTCCAAGGTGCACATTAGCGTGTACAAGTTGTGCTCTTCACTATGACTGAAATACAAATTATTTCTATGACTGGAAGAAGCAGCATGCTGGCAATATTTGCCACTCTAATTGACATGCTCCTTTGGTCAGGATTTCTCTATGCTCTGACAGCCCAACAACACTGCATGGGAGATGAAAAGAGCCAGTAAAGGTCCCATAGGAAATGGTGGGGCATGAGCCTAAATTTTCCTTTTGCCAGATTAACACCCGACTTTTTTTCCTTTATGACAGCTGTAAGGAACAGACAGTGGCCGTGTTGGCTATTTCAAACCTGCCCTGGTGATCTTTTATACATTGTCAAAGCTGGGCACACTAAAAGATATTAGGAAGGCAACAGCAATCCAATTCATAAAGCACATCAGGTGTGCTAAACCACATTTTGGCTATTGAAGGATCTGACTCGTAGGAAAGGTGGACCCAGGGCTCTCTTTTCTCCAGGCTCTCTGTGCTCCATTTGTAGCCAGACATAAGACAGCTTCTCTGGGCAGAGAAGCAACACAGCTGTGTTACAGAGGCACACAGCATGCACTTGTCGAGCACCATATGAGCATAACTGTGTGGCTTCCACACCAAGACTGGCTTATTTCAGCCCAGCTGGGAGTATGGACAAAGAAGTTCAAATCTTTTTGTCTATATGTACCTTTAAACGTCATCTTTATATTTTGTAAATATAGCTAGGTTCTTCTAAAGGGCTGGATGGGTATAATTCAGATGCCAGAGCTCTTACAGAATAGAAACAGAGTATTTTATTAAAGAGCATTTTTAGAAGGAATCAGTGATTGCTTTTTGTCCAACTCCAAATTACGTTTAGTAGGCATATAGGCTAAGTCTGAGATATGACATAATCCTCAAAGTAAGTAATATGACAAATAGAAGCTGATGCTGGTTTTGTGTTGTTGTGTAATGGAGTTAGAATAATGACAGGACAATAATATAATAAAATTCTGCAAAGCTCTCACTCGACCTTAAGTGGAAGTAAAATCATGGAAATTAGGAGGACAATAATGCTTTGTAAAAAGGATAAAGAAATAGTGTTACCCAAGTCTATTAGTGACATAACACAGTATGAATGCACTTAAATTAATAGCATCTTTTGCCAGTAGCTATTTTTCAGTTACTGTAATGATGAAAAAATAAACAGAACAGTAATATAAAAATGAAAGTGATGCAGGAAACTAATTTGTTTAAATTATGTATCTATATATAGAGAGGCATATGTATATATACGAAGACAAGCATTCACATGGATTAGAAACATTGTATTTCATAAAATTTAATCCTATTAGGATGTGTTGCAGTGCCCTATTTGAAGCAAGTTGCCTGCCACTTGCTATTTTGGCAAAGCTAAGTCATATGGCTTCTTTTTGCTTTTTTGCTTCCTTCATGACAAAGAGATCTTGCCATAACAAGACATTTCTAACCAAGAGATCTTTTATGAAATTCAGCAATGCTGGTATGTATGCATCTTACAAGTAGAACTTTTTTTAACCTGTGCTGTATTCTTAAACCTTTCCTAGGAAACTAATCCAGCACATTTATAATCTACTGGAAGTTTTGACTCACACAAAGGCAAGATAAACATATTACAGGAACAGTGTCCAAATATTTGTCAACCACTTGGTTATTTCTATGGAGATCTGTTTTGGGCTATTTTCAGTGTAGAAAAGACTATTTTAGTGGCTGCTGCATAGTTGTTTATTATCATTGACTGGCAAATAGCTTCTCAAAACCAGAAACTATGATGATGTTGGCCACTAGTCTTTTTACTACTTTTTGTATTTTTAGCTTTTGATCTATGGAGGAGGGAAGGATTGAAGGGGCGGGAGAGGATGCAAAGCCAAAGCTCTTGGTGTGAGGTTTAAACTTGGTTTAGTGATGGTAAGGTTTGACATACTTTGCAAAACGTTGTTGTAAGACTGAATGCTCTTTAAACACATAAAGTGGCAAAAGCTCCTGACTAAATTGTAAACAGCCACTACAACCGATTTCAGACAATAATAAAGAAGTTAATTCAGTTCAGGATTTATGAGATCTGGAGTCATGCATACCATAAGTTTCTGCAGCTTCCAGACAAGACTTTCATTTGAAATAATGTCTCACCCTGCTGAGCTACATCATGAGAACTTGCTGCAGATATCAAATGGCTCCAGTTGCTTTTGAAAGGCTGTTGTATTTTTGTAGCTGGGAATTTCTGAAGATACATGTGCAGCTAAATAGATTTATAATGAAGACGTACCAGTTTTGTGATGTACTTGGATCTAGAGGTGTGATCTCCTGCATACAGAGTTGCTGCCACTGTTAAGGTTTCCTCCTGGATCTCAACTGGATTTCTATACTGTGCCACTCTGTGGGATGGCTCTTTCAAGGGTCTCAATAAAGTCTGAACAGCTGAACAACCTGTAATGAGACCCTTGATGGAGCTGCCCCACAGGGCCGTGTAAAGACCACAGCAGTGAGTGTAAAATTGTTAAAGACACTGCAGAGATGAAACCAGTGAACTCAGTAGCAGTGGTGATAAACCACTCTTGCTTTACCATACTTGCTGGTCAGGTTGCTCCTGTAGGAGTTAATATATATTATGGGGTGCACTTTGCTGAATGCTGCTGTGAGTGCTTTTACTAGGTTTAATTGAATGCTTACTGCCTTAACTGGATATTCTCCTCTCACCAAACTAGGTGATTTGAATTTTTAAACAGGTTCTCATAGGACTGATAGAATACTAGGTTCATCTACTTTGCACCCTACAGCTTTTTCTTTCCAGTCCCTTGTCAAAGCTGTGAGTTGAATTTCTGTCACTGGCCACCTATCTGTGCCCTCTCTGTTGAAATTAGCCTATCAACATAACTTGTAAAAAGCAAAATACGTCAGACATACTATGCTTTTCTTCCACCCAGAAGCCTGAATTACTGTGCACCTGAGATCAGCCACATGTATTGCCTGGCTTTCAGTAGGCTGTAGTGCCAGCAGCCAAACACATATTAAGTAACTGTGCAAAGTTCCCCAGGCAAACAGCAATACATATCATTATAAGATATCTTCATTGTCTGGCTTATTTGGGGAAAGGGTACAGAAGTCAGGTGGGGAGAGTGAGTGTTGGCAAGTTGGGCTTTTGATGGAAAACTTGCCCTCTTCCCTATTTTAGGAACAAAACCAATATGCATAGGCAAACGCTATAAAAAATCCTATAGAAATCTAAGGTAGCTATAAAGATGGCAAACTGTAACAGTTGTTTCAAAATAGATTTTCTTTAATATGCTCACTCTTTGGCATTTAGTAAACTTCCAGGGATGGACAGGAAGTTTAATTTAGAGAAGCCTCCTGCCCTTCTTAGCTAAGGATCAGCTGCCCACCATGAAATAATAATGCATTCAACTGTCCATCTTCTGGTAAGTCACCTTTATTATCACTACATTCCCCAGCACTAACAGCAAACAGAGAGTATGAAATGTTGTATGAATTCAGAGAAGACTGATAGGGTCTTTGTGGCCTTAATATTTGTGCTAATGCATACAGTATAAAAGGAACTAGAACTCTCAATATGAAGGGTCCAACTCATAAAAAATGTATGTACCACTAACAAGGGAATTTTATGCACTGTACTTAGTGGGTGAAGAAAAGTAGAATGAGTCTATTTTGAATAAAGAACATACTTTTGCAATTATATTCCTTCACCTTTTCTGCAGTAGCAACACTTCTTTTCTCACATGAGGTATTTGAAGTGGAAGAATATTCATATAGGCACTAGTAAGAAAAAAAAATCACTTATGGAAAAGAGAAAAAGGAAAAGATGAGAAATGAAAGAGGAGCAAAAATAAAGGTGGGAAAGAAGAAAATTTAAGGCTCATGGGAGAACTGGGATTTTGAGTTATTTGTGATTTTGTGCCTTGATGTGGTAGGTTTTTGTTAGGTATTAATTATAACTTGTGGTTGCCCAGAAGTCCTCTGTAATATGAATCACTTTAATAGTCTGATTTTCATTATAAAGAGTCATGGAGTTTTAATGTTATCTGTCCTAATCCAGAAGGATGCAGATGCATAAATACAAACCAGGCTCTGTGCATAAGGGTAATGAGGAGAGTGATTTCAGCTACTGTGTGTGCCTTGTGGGAGAAGATCCTTTGGGAGAAAATATCCCCAGTGACCAGGCAAAGACAGCATTCTATATTCAGCTGGCAGAATGACTTTGAGCTCTCCAGATGATTTTAGTAGCTTTACAGTAGCTACTGCAAGGCAAATTCAGATAAGTATAAAACTGTGTTTTACTTACTTAAGTACTGAACGATACACTCAGTAAAGCAAATCTACTCTGTTCATGCTGCTGTCTAATTCAATGCATTTTCAATGCAGGATTTTTAGCTCTCTGTATAGGATATTGCATTGACATATATGTCAATATGGTAAATCAATATACCATTTCCTTATCACACCACAAACATTTTCAAAGGTAAACTAGAAGGGCTTTGTACATAGGTAGGAGAAAATTAAGAATGAGAGCTATGTAAGTTGACACAATCTGACATTGTAGAAGATGTGCACAGCATTTGTATGTTATGCTGAAATGATTGAACAGTAAAATCATAACATCGACATTGCGATTTTATTAGGTTTCAGAGTTAACAGGTGCTAGTAGTAATTCTGCACACATCCAGAATTCTACACACTTGTTTGTGATTCTTTGTGAGGGTGAAATTACTGCCTAAAAATAAAAACTTAAAATCGGAAGTACAGGTCATCAGAAAAAGGTGAATTGCTCAATGATCTATGTGATAACCTGATACCTAGGGAAATTTTATACAATCCCAAGGAATTAATTGTGTGCCACATCTGGGTCATGGACTGGAAGGAGACAATTGTCTAACAAATGAACAAATATGAAAGGTCTAAGCTTATATTCATACCTTTCAGTGGGAGAATCATTATTCTAATATAGTTTATGAGATTGCTTTTCTTTGCTGACGTAACAGGAATATCTCCTCTGATAACCATAGGACAATACCAATATAAAATGGAATCAGCATAAAATCTTAATTTTGTTTCCTGCAAGTATTGTAAAATTTAGGTGTGTTTGTGAAATTTTGTGTAACAATCTGATTACTAAGGTTTTATAATGTGGTAATTTGTGCATGCTTCCTCCTGACATGTCCAAACTCTGATACAACAGGAAAATGAAAACAGTGAAATTAAGAGCCAAAATGTGGTGGTTTGTGGCAGAATAAAGACTGTTTGGAGGGAATATTATATTTTTTTCACTATCAGTTGAATCTTTTTCTTTCGGCTATTAAATTTTGTTCAGTAAGACTGTTCTTGGTATAATTGCTGAGAGTTAAGGTTTCATTTAGTGAAGACTAAGTTACTTTAATCAAGATGATGGACTTTCACACAATATACCTGATAATTTGCATATTATTAGTTCATCTATTTAATTTCCTTAAAAAGTTTTTCTCTCTTGATTATGATCTAAATGCAGCTATATTTTGCTCTGATTGTTTAGTTTATTAGTTTATTAGTTTTAAAAATGTAAGACTTTTTTCTCACAGGCAGTATTTTTAATTTAATGATTTAATTCTCAAAGCTGTGTCTTTAATGTGAGTTGTCTCAGTGAGTAAGAAAAAAGTCTACTTTTGATTTCTTATTGTTATGGTTACTGAGAGATAAATACAAGTAATTTAATGTTGCATTGTGGAACTAGCTAAAGATTTAATATGAACTGTTGCTTGAAATGTGTTCTTTTATTAATGTTAATGCATTTGAAATATTTTCTTGAATCTCAGGAGGATTTATATATTCTTTTGATTACTGAAAATCTAGTATTATTGAATTTGATACAGCTTATTTTTCAAAGCTCTGAGTGCTAAAGAGAGGTGGTTCAGCATCTCCCTGGTTTTGATACAAATGTGAGACATACTGAATTCATCCATGAAGACCATGAGGAAGTCGTTCATATCCAGGTCATCTGCTGAGATTATTCCTTTGATTTGGCACAAGCATTGGCTTTGAGTGAGCTTTGGTGCAGAGTTTGAGAAGAGATGCCAGGGTGCATCATGCCTTCGAGCATGCACAAGCACACATGCACAGAAGGCCCGGGTGGAGCTGGATGTACAAGTTTAATGCTCTCCATCCCGTGATGCTGTTCCAAACCATTTTCCAGTCAGCTGCAGGTTCCTTGTGAGCATCAGAGACCAGATGAGACAAGGGCAGCCGGGACAGGCATTGCATCCAAGGGAGGGGCTGGGAAGCATGGGCAGGCTCACTTTGGCAGAACTGCTGTACCCTGGAGCAGCCAAGGAGTCACAGAGCAGTTTTGTGTTTTGACCCATGCCTTCCCGAACAGAAGAGCTGAGGAGATCAGCTAAATTGTGCTTATTTGAGAATCCATGTTGGAGTCTCTTTTCCCCATTAGTTGTAAACTGGGTGATTGGAGCATTCTCACCTTCACAGGGCACTGGGAGACACTAAGAACAGAGTTACCTGTTGATGTGTAAGAAACAAAATGGCAGCAAACTAAGGAAAGCTTTTTATAACCAGTACATTTACAGCTGTAATTTTGTATGAAGCTTGGTGGCTTTGAGGTGTGGAATTTCTTTATTTTTCTTATATTTCTCTTGTTGTTTTCTCCTTGCTAAACCAGATATTGTACAACATGGCTTTTCACTTGGTTTGTGTAATTTTTTTTCTCATTTTGATAAGAGGAGAAGAAGGTTGCCTTTGTTTTACTTAGTTTTAATTTAAATAATATTTTATTTTAAGAAGACTATTGTACAGTTTTTACAGTGCACTTCAATTTTTTATTCTGTCATGCCCTTCCAGTCCCTTGGCAGGATGAGAGGTGAACGTATGTATTATATAATTTATAATTAATTTATGATGAAACACATATGATGAATACTGCTTATTAAATATTAAAGCCTTGTCTACAGTTGTGGCAGTACTATGGCAGTTGCACTCCTGTCTGTTTGTGTGGTACTATTGAGCAAACTCATTGACTTTGGCTACGATTCAGAGTAGTGGCCCTGCTACTGCCTTCCCCCTTCTCCTTGTGCATCAGCAGCTGGGGCTGTAATGAGAGTAGAATCTCTGCAAAATTTAGTTGCAAACAGAGAAGGTACTGCTGGTAGTTCCCCAACTCCATAGGGATGGTTATGGTTCCTTGCTGACAGATCCCTCACTGATAGAAGGCTGAGTGGAGTTGGAGAAAAACCTATCAGGAGGCCTGAATCTGAACAAGTGTAAAATCTAGGCTAGATTTTGGCAATCCATTTTTGTTAGTGAGGACTGGAATTTGGACAAGGGAATAATTTACCTGCAGGGGTTGTTCCAGCATCTGGAATTAATCAGCTCCCAAATAAGCTCAGTAAAACAGGGGCGAGAAACAGTGTAGGGGATTGTGTGCTGCCAGTTTAGGGCAGTTGGTCTTAATGAAGGCATTTTTCCAAATTCATGGCAACGAATCTTTGAAGCAGAAATAGTAGAGAAATCAGAAATAGACAGAGGTCCCTGACCCTCTGAAATCAGGGAATCCCCCCAGTCAGAAATATATTATTATAAGGCAGAAAAGAAAAAATATCCTTCTAGCGATGTTTTGTGCTCTGCCTTGCCTTCTTCAGAGTGTTGACCTATGTGTGTCAGTGAATGCAGCATACAGCAAGGAAAAAGTGCTGTCACTGTGTGATGCAACAGACCTTAACCCCAAAATTCTTGCTTCATTGTATTTAGTACCAGCCCAGCAGGCAGATTTTCTTGTACATTTTCTTGACTCTTGAGTGTATGTCACAGCAGGTAGATTAGAAGGGGCAGGAGAGATCTGAGAACTTCAGTCAGAGAATACAGGATTGATAATTTCATATGGGATGCCATATAAGACCACATGTAAATGTGTGCTGTTTTCCTGAGATGACTGCATCCTATGGGAACTAAATTAGAAGCAGCAGGCAGAGCATTTGAGCACAAAAATTTAAAAAAAGTCATCTGTGGTGAGTAGCTGTGTGACAGGATTGTAATCCTAAGTGATTCGAATTAGTACAATGAGAAAGGAAAACAGTGTAATTAATTTTGGCTTAATGGTCCAGTATAACCAACTTGTGTTATGTGAAGACTATGTGATCAAATATTGAAAAATACTTACAGTACAGATAAAGGAAATCAGTAGTTCTTTGGATGGACACCACAGAAAAAAGAATACTAAAACACAGGCATATTACTTCAGAACTTCTAACATATTTTGTGAGAGCTCAAGGTATAAAAATTGCAACAAAATCTAATTCTAATGACTTTGGTTTTGTTCTTTTCCCAAAGATTTCATAGGATGATTTAATGATATGACAGATTACGAGGAGCTTGTTTTAATATTGATTAAATCACACACAAAGACAAAATTCACAGGCCTTAAAATTACATAAACAAAATTGACTTATAAGATTTGATCTTAATGGGGAGTGATATCTTCATTGGTATTGAGCCTCTGATCTAATATCACTTTATACATACAGCTGTGAAGATTTTTAAAAAAAGATCATAACAGTATGTGGAAATTACCAAAGGAAAAATTATGTTTAGTAAAATAGTGCCTTATTTTGTATAGGAGGAAATCATACTGGAGAAACCCTGCCTTTGGTCTTAGGGATGGCATCAGCCCTAGGATTGTTATGCATTTGAAAAAAACAGTTTTCACTGAATCTCACATATCTAGTTACATGTTTCTCTTTTCATTTAACTTGAATGAGTAAATTGCAGATAAAAAATTTAGTGACTGTGTCTCTTTTTGCATGTTACTAGGCAATTGTTGGAATCCTCACTGATTATAGTAGGTCAGCTTATTGTCATTATTAAATGACAATGGTCATTAAAATGGCAAACATTTCTGTAGAATTCACTTCATAAAATGTCAGCAAGTTTGTATGTTTTTATTAGTTCCAAATCAAATATTTCAATAGACCATTTGTAAGTATTCCCAGAACAATGTCCATTTCTGAATTTTTGAGACCACACAAAGATATTACAAATTAATCAGATTTTCAGATTTCTGCATAATAACTCTTCACATTTATTGTTTAATCCAATTCTAAAATGCTGTTATGATTGACAACTTGCTGTAGAGATGGAAGTCAATTGAATAATATGTAGCAGTCAATTTTATTTGAACCTTAATGTGGTGAAGGTGGTTTTTTTCACATTTCCATTATTTATAAGTTGTTCCCCTTAGAGAATATATAAAAGAATTTGTTTTAAATGAGCTGATAATACCCTCTTTAAAATTTATGACAGAATAGTATCCTTTTTCCTTACAGCACAAGGGTGTGCCAAGAAGCTGTTTCTGAATTATCTCACTATTCATAGGACAAACATTAGAAAACAGCATCTTGTTAAGGTTTACTTAGAATGCAATTTCAACCACTCATCAGGAAAAAAAAAAAATTACAAAACAGGAGATATCATATCTACCAGGAAACCTGGTGCCATTTCCAGGTTTTTCTTTATAAGAGACCACAGGACTCTTGCAGCTACATTTGATACTTGCTGTCATTCTCACAACCTCAAAAATCAATGTGGGCCTGGTCATGCCATCAGCACTGAAAAACTGGGAATGAGTTGAGCCCTCCACCCAGAGGAAATGGAGGGTTGGGATGTAGTTTTGAAAACATCTTGGTACTTTCATACAACTGATAGGATGTTTTTATTTTTCTTCCTTCCTTTCAAATCTGTATTGCAGACTTCAGCAAAATCTGGTAGGGCTGGACTGTGTTCTATGCTTAGCAAGTCATTAGTGCCCAGCATATTGTTCGATTGTTGGATATTGATCATCTCAATAAATGCTGGAAATCCTTGGTTTCGCAGAATTTTGCTCATCCTCCACATGCAACTTAAAAAAAAAGCTGTCATATGGAAGATACCAGTTTTCAGTTTTCATAATGCCTTTTTATTGAGCCTAGTAGAGCCATTGCTGCCTCAGTAACTGACAAAAGAAAATACTTTATTAAGACAGAAAGTAGATGTGACTTGATTGTTTTTCAGATAATTTTTGCTTTCAGAAATTGCAATGGCTGATGCTCACCTAAGCGTAAAAAAATGCAGTTCCCACACGCCGGAGTGCTCATGTACTGTATGTAAATTGATGTATAATGCAACCCACATTAGCTGAGTTGATGATAGCTTCAGTTTCACTGCTGTCAGATTTCTGTAACTCTTTGAATGAGTTGGCTGGTCTGAATGAACGTTAGCATAATTTATGCAGCTGATAAGCGATTTGAGTGCTTGAGTTATTGATAAAGCACTTTAACATATCATTTTCAGCTTCATGTTATGTGACATCAGAGTAGAAGGTAATGTGGCAGTCTCCAGGCTTGATATTAAAGTCAATCTGTTCTCTGGATTTCAGAGGCCAGAGGAAACACAGTGCTGCCTGATACGAGCCCAGCAGACCAGCACCAAACCAGTCAGTCCCATCCTGCATTCCCTGTTGGGCCACAGGTCAGTATCTTTCCTTTTAAATAATCGAGATGTGCAATTTGATGAAAAATAAATAACTGTGATTGATCGTCTTTGATCTGTGTAATGTAGGAAATGTTATGCTCTTTGGCTGCATTCAGTGTTACAAAAAGGGAACATGTAGGTATTGTATGTTTTTTGAAGTCAAGTTTGGCAAGATTAGATTTTGTATGCTTTTCTAAAATAAAACCTAAGAAGTTTTACATATTTGGGAGTTAAAATGTTTTAATTTCTTATGTAAATTACTTCTGAAATTAATATAATAATTTAATATTTAAAAGATTGTGCAATTTTAATGCAGGATTATTGTCTCTGACAGTTATGTCTGTCACACAGAGCTCCTATATTAGTAAAAGTATTTCATTATCTTTTATGCCAGATGTTTATTTCTTTACAGCACAGTATAAACATGGTAGTATGGCACTTTATAAGATTTTAAAATATTTTCCTTCTCACTTCAAAAATTTTATCCAAGTTCAGCTATACTCTAAGAAGATACTCAATATTCTTCCACTTCCCAAGACAGTCTTGGTCCACAAAGCTGTCACTGTAGTATTTTCTGCCCTTATCAATCAGTATATAACCAGGAATTTTTCGGAAATGATGGCATTTAAGTACTTGTAGACAAAGTAAAGTCTTCTTTCGCTCATAAATTTTCTTTTGTGTATATGTAATGAATTTTCCAGTCTAGATTCAGCTGGGATTGTTACTATGCTGTTTGACTGAGGCTTACAGTTCCAGACTGTCATATTTGTCAAACCTTTCTGTGTGGGTGAAAATGTATGCTTTAAGGTACTGGAAGCAGTGCATGTCTGTAATGGAACACGAAAAGATCTCAAGCCAGAAGGGTTGTAAATGTGTAATACCGAGCTGTACACAGTAAAACAGGTTTGTGTCTGTGGTTTCTTACAGCCACTACTGACAGCCCAACAGTTAGCCTCGGCAGTAGCAGGGGTGATGCCAGGAGGCACTCCAGCCCTGAATCAGCCAATCCTTATTCCTTTCAACATGGCTGGGCAGCTGGGGGGCCAACAAGGACTCGTCCTAACTCTACCTACAGCAAATCTCACCAACATCCAAGGACTGGTAGCAGCAGCTGCAGCAGGAGGCATCATGACTTTGCCATTGCAAAATCTACAAGGTAAGTCATGTTCATTATTTTTATAACAGGGTCTTTTACCTTTCTTTCAAAGTGAGTGATCTCTTTTTCAAATCAAATGTTGCTGTTCATGAATATTGAGAAGTCGTACTTGGATTGTTTTTTGAATGCTTGAGAGATACTTAAGGGCTATTTGCCTTTTTTATAAAAACATGTTGGAGGTTGGGTCTTACAATCTATGGGTCCGTAATGTAAACCACTTGAATGAGTCATTAGATTTTTCTGTCATCAGTGATCAGTGTTCTGTACTCACAGATCACTTTGAAATTTCAAACCATAAAATAATAGAATAATAGAATATCAAGGGTTTGGAATGGACTTTAAAGATCATCTAGTCCCAACCCCACCAGCCAGGGGCAGAGACACCTCCCCTTAGACCAGGTTGCTCAATGTCTTATCCAACTTGTCACGGTTGGGGCATCTCCAACCTCCCTGGGCAACCTGTTCCACTGTCTTATCACCCCCACAATGAAACATTTCTTCATATCTAAGCTAAATCTTCCCTCTTTCAATTTGTACCTATTATTGTCTTATAACTACAGTTCCTGATGAGGAGTCTCTCTCCAGCTTACCCCTTCAGACACTGGAAGCTTGCCATAAGGTCTCTATTTTCTCTTCTCCAGGCTGAACAGCCTCAGCTTTCTCAGCCTGTGTTCAGAGGGGAGGTGCTCCAGTCCTGTCACAAACTTCATGGCTCTCCTCTGGACTTGCTACAACAGTTCCATGTCTTTCTTATGTTGGGGACACCAGAACCATGCACAGTACTCCAAGGGGATCACATGTGAGAGGGGCAGAGGGGCAGAATCGCCCCCTTTGACCCTCTGGCCATGCTCCTTGTGATGCAGCCCAGGACTCAATTGTCTCTCTGGGCTGTGAGCACACACTGCTGGCTCATGTGGAGTTTTTCATCACCTGTCTCCCCCAGGTCTTTCTTAGCAGGGCTGCTCTCAGTCACTTCTGTCCAACCCATTGGTGTGTCTGGGATTGCAGTGGCCCACGTGTAGGACCTTGGGCTTTGCTTTGTTCAACTTCATGAGGTTTGCTTCAGCCCACATCTCAAGCTCGTCAAGGTCCCTCTGGATGCCAGTATCGCTTCCCTCCAAGCAAGTTAGCTGCAACATCACTTGTTTCATCACTGCTGATTAAAGCAGCTTTGTAAATAGAGATAACTAAAAATACAGTATTGCATGAAAATAACTTCTTAAAAAAAAGTTACAATAAAATCAGAGTTTTCTCATCTGTCATCCATGCCCCAGATATATGTTTTCGTTCTTGCTGTGGGAGGTCTGCTTTATCAATAAGGTTCTACCATCCTCTTTCAAGTTGTTGAGAGAGTTGCATGACTCAAAAGTAACTAGGAAAAAGTTAATCTCTGTAAGTGTCCTCTCTATTGTCTGAGCTGTACCATGTTTGCAATGGTTCTACCCTGAGGGATCTGCTACACTTTCCCTGTGGTCTAAAATCAGACTGAAAGCAATTCTATAAGATCCCTTTTCTTCCCTGTTCAATCAATGTGTCTGACACTGTTAGGAACAGTACTCAATGCAAGCACATATGATATAAAATACAGATGTATGTATTTACTAGTCCTAACTATGTTGATGCTTCTCAGAATGCAGTTGCTGATGAACTGAACAGAACGAAGTACAGCAAGATAATGTTAGCCAGTATCTTACAACAGAATTGTATAATTTTAATGGAAAAGGACAGTAAAGGAAATGATAGTCCAGTGTGAAAATGACAAAAGTGTGAGTAGGAAATGTAAAAAGACAGCTTTAACTCTTTAGATTTATTTATTGTTATTTCTTCCCAATGTAAGAGATATGAAATATTATCCTCCAACAAAATGGTAATTTTTAAAAATTAATCCTCTGCACTGTGCCCTAAATACCTTTTAGTCATCCAACTCTGGTGGCTGCTGATTACCAGATCCTACAGGTTGTCAAACAGAGAAAACAAAGAGACAGCTCTTGTGTTGAACAAACTCCCTTACAAAGTGCATGCATAGTACTCTCACCTGTTGGAGCAGCTACTTGCCTTTACCTTGTGCATGTTTTAAAGTTTAATGTCAACAGACCTCTCTTATCATAGTTGTAAATGGTTTTCACTTTAATGTTTAAAATAATGTCTCTCTCATACCATTAAGCTGCACCAAAGAACCTGTCATTCATAAATGATAGATGAAAAGGACACACTAATGCACAAATTTTGCTTGTTTAAAATTTGAGAGTGCATGTAAAGTAGGAACGGGAGATTAAAAAAATAATGCAAGAACAGGAGTGGGTAAAAGCAGATATAACAAAGTGAAGGGGAAGTAGCTTTTTAGCGTAGGTGGATGATGAAATCTTAATGAAGAAACAGGCATTATAAAAACGTATCCTTCCACTCTGGAGTGCTCCAGGTTAGAGTTGCTGGGTATGTAGTATTATAAATAAACATAAGTTTG
Source organism: Sturnus vulgaris (assembly GCF_052056855.1). Classification (NCBI taxonomy): domain Eukaryota; kingdom Metazoa; phylum Chordata; class Aves; order Passeriformes; family Sturnidae; genus Sturnus; species Sturnus vulgaris. The sequence goes on along the minus strand of NC_142243.1, from coordinate 59,982,242 downwards.
TGCAGTTCTTACGTCATTTATTCACCCTGTGTTGCAAAGCTGGAGGGTAGGGATTAAGCCAGGCAACCTTTGCTCTTTAGTTTAGCCATGGATGTCTAATTGCTAGCTAAAAGACGTAACTTTGCTGCCAAATAAATTTTGCAAGCAATGACCTTATGAGATGAAAAGGTTTCCTTTATAATCTTTACTGGTAGATAGAAGCCTGGGATCAAATAGGGACTTGTGGGAGCAGCAGGTTCAGTTCCCTGTCTATGAACACAATCACACCTTCCATAATGTATCTGAAAGGAATAGATCTCATGAATTTATTTAGTTGTGTTGCTGTTTGTTGTCTTCTCTACCCTTCCTTCCCGATCTTGTAAGCAAGTGCTACTGTCTGCCCTCAGTTTTTGGAAGTGAAACTGATACACAAGGCAGCAAAGTAACCTAGTCAAGATAGCTCCTACCATCCTGAATCACAACTGTAAACTGCCATTGTTTGCTCTGTAGCTCACTGTCCAATGCATGCATTAATGAAGACAGGAATCAAGTGAGAGTATTATGTGGTATCATCAGTTCCATTGAACCTGGCGGACTTCTGGTCCCTTTTTTTTTTTTTGTGATTGGTTGAAAGTAATCATAGAATGTGTGTTCTATTTTGTAGACAACATTTTTATAGGTATACTCATAAAATCCCATCCTTGAACATATTTTGGTAATTCCTGCTCTTTTGGTGAAATCAGATCATAATCATCAGCTTCCACCTCTTAACCTCACTGTGGCATGATCAACTTAGATAATGGGAGGACATGATTTCATGCTGTTTTCCAACCTGTCTTAATACTCCTGTTGCCATATCTGCTGTCCCTGAATTTTCAGTGAGGTCAAGCATAGATGTCCTCAGCTCCTGTGACCTGGGTCTTCTCCTGTCTTTCTTCTCTTGTAAGTAAACTTCTAAAACTCTTCATTGCAAACTACCCCAGATAGGTAGCTCAAAAGACACCCTGGAAACATTTTGAATAATGTATGAATTAGAAAAAGTTCTGCTTGGACAGAGTACTTGAATTCATACTGAATGTTGATCAAGGGTGTAATTCCAGCATATTTTTTGTGCTCCACATACATGTTTGAATGATTTTCTTCTTAGGAACTTTCAGGTCTGATTCAGGATGATGAGACCACTCAGTGATAGGAATCACAGAGGAGAGAAGTACATAAAATGAGAAATCAAGAATTTATTTTAAAATGGAGCAATTAGTTATTGCTCACCCAATATAATTTACCAATATTGCCTACTCTTCACTTGCCATTTACCTATAGAAAAATGTGTTTGTGTTAAATTGTTCAGTTGCTGTATGGTCCTGATCTACCACTAAACTGACAGGAATTTCATTGCTGTAAGTGAAGAGGTTTAAACCAAACCTCTTCCAAAGCGTCTTTTCTTCTTCTTCTCCATACTTGATTATTTTCTGTTCATTACACCCTGTCATTTGCCATACACACTGCTATACCATATCTGTTCCCTGAGCAAATATGACAAATGTATGCAAACAGAAGAAACAGAGGTGAATGTGTAAATTCTTGCTGTGAAACTTAGGAAAATATGTTTTCCCTGGCAACAAGCAAGCAAAGTTTGTATGCACAGCTAATATGCAAATAATACAATTTACTAAGATAGAAGAGGGGGGCAGAATAAAATATCTACCTTAGTGAAAACAGAAATCCCTGAACAAAACACCTGTAGAGTTTTGAGTTTCCACCAACAGTTCTTTGAAGAAACCAGTAACATTAGCAACAATAACTTTTTAGTGTAATCCACTAAAAGCACTGAAGATAAAAGTTTAAAAACTACCCATGAGAGATGTTGTCCCAAAAAACTTACACACCTGTTTTCCCCTTACCATTTCTTAGAAATAGAGGTGGAACATAGCCATGCTTTCCTAAATTTTTGCATGTGTCACAATAATAATTGTGAGGTTGTGAGAAGGGAAAAAGTGAGGCAGATACCCTACAAGACAGTGTGTTCCCCATCTTCTGCTCTTAGTCCATTGCTTCTTGGCCTGTCTTTATAGACTTAAGGCAGAAAGTAGTCTGACAGCCTCCCTCTTAATCATCCAAACTGGTGGTTGTAAGTGCTCATCTTCCTGCCTTCAGGAAACTTCTATGGGCTGAACAGTCTCAGTTTTTGCATCTCTTTTGCCAGGTCAAATTTCTTTCTGTTTTGGGAGGACTATGTTATTTTTTTTAAATTTAGTTATTCTTCTCAAGAGACTCTCCAAGGGACTAGTAGTTGCTTAATCTCAGAGTATTCAGTAATGCCTGGGAGCTGATATTCATGAAAAGACATTCTCTACTTAAGCTCATCTGATTTTTATGTCTCAGTGTAATATCTCTGTATAGCTGAACGAGAAACCTTTTGGGTTGAGGGGGCTGAGTTTGTTGTGACTTGTTTTGTTTATGTTATTTTTACCCTATGAATTTCCTGTTGAAATAACTGAAAAATGGGAAGGCATTCCAGTCCTGGGGAGTTGTTAACAGCTGTCCTCTCTTTTTAGTCTCTTTTCCATGACAACCAAAGCAGTTTTAGCTAAAGAGTTAACGTATTTTAGCCATTCTTTTAGTATAGAATATGTATATTGAAATTAGAAAATTGCAGTGTTTTCTGTCAACTCACTGCTGGACACTCACTTGCCATGGATAACAATCTGGGAGTCTCTCTGCAAAGGGCTGGTCCAAATATATTTTATCACATAGCAATGGCACACCAGTGTTTTAGATATATGTGCCAATACAGAGAGAGAATGACACTGGAACCTTGAAAAAAATCAACAAGCTGGAGAGTGTAGCCTCATGGCACTGAAACTTTGTGTATTTTATTTCCACTACCCATTGTACTGCTCTTTAAGTGGATGTCAATAATTTATTTACAAGTCAAACTTTCTCAGTCTTGAGTCGTGAAAGAAATGAGAACAAACTATCTCTCTAAATCACTAGTGAAAGGCTTCAGTGCTGAAAGGAAGTCTTGAATAGCTGAAAATGTGAAATCATTAAATTACATTATTTAAACAGCAGCGGGTCATATTTTAGCAGCAATACAATGGAAGGGGAAATGTATTAAACACCTTGAGAGATAAGAGACAGCCATTAAAATGCACTGATATGGCTTACAGTTGACACAGATAATGGTAAAAAATAAGAAAGCTGGTTTTATATGGAGATCAGTCAAAGAGAATGTTAAGTAAAGACAGTAACAAAAAGAAAAAACCCTATTGTTTACATTTATTAGATCTTGTTTCCTCTGAACAGAGATTTGTATTATTAATTGTACAACAGATAAAGTAAACATGCTTTGTCTCCATTCCTCCATGTACACACACCTTAAAAATCAGAAATCAGAGAGAGATGAAAAACAAAAAAGAGACAGAAAAGAAGTAAACTACAAACCTCAATTGCTTACTGATCTAGAGTCCAAATTCCAGTTTCTTAGAACATTTTTCCCTTTTAACTAAAGTGATGCAGTCCCTATTCATTTGTATTCCCCTTCAAGTAACATGAAATAGCTTTCAGAGTCTACAGAAAGGCAGTGTTTCACTTATGTATTTTAATGAGCACCAATGTCAGTAATAATCAAAATGATGTTTCACTTAGAGGAATAGTTTATTCCCAGGTACTTTTGCAGTGTACTAACATAACCAGAACAAGAATGACAAGAACCAAGGAGAAGTGCTGCACTCATAGCAATTTCTGTGAAGCCCTCAAACCAAATATACCTCCCCTATCACTGTATAAATGCTGCACAAAATGCAGTCACTGTGAAGGGCTCACTTACACAAAGAAGGGGATAGCCAACCCTCCAGACAAACCTCCCTAGCTCAGTACATGGAAAGAAAGAAGAGAGATGTGAGCATCTGTAAGCACACTGTGCATGCACAGAGTGTCCATGGGTGAGCAGCTGCTGCAGCAGCTTTCCTCAGGCTATCAGCTGTATCCCATCCAAACTATTGTAGGATAACTGAACTAATATGTAGAGATCCCAGAAGATGGGGTGAGTTGTCTCTGTCGGGTCTCCCAGGAAATGTACTTTTTTAGAAGGCCTAACATTTGTTTTTGGAAGCCAATCTGCTTTTCCAAAGGTAGCATAGCAGGAAGCTTACTGGGCTGTTTGTTTATTGTTTGGTCTTTTTCCCCATAATACAAGGCTCCTGTATGAATGCATTGGCCCCATGTTAATTGCTCATCTTGTTTAGTGGCAAATTGCTGCCTTCACAGAGGGAATGTGAAAGGTTTAGGTCTTCATTAGTTACTAGTGTTTATTGATCAGTCCCAGACTGTTAGCTATTTGTTGTTTGGATTCTCTGCCCCATAAGTTAAAGGCCTACCACTAGAGGCATTAAAATGCAGTAGCTGCAGTAGTCATAATGCTTGCCTGCTCCATTATTGACCTGTTGACCTCCACCCAAAACAGATCACAGATATGTTTTTTGTTTTTTTTTTTTTTTCTGCTGTTGGTTATGGAACATCAGTGAAAAGTAATGTTGTGATGTGGATCAAATTCTGAAATCAAACTGTTCCACCTACTTAAACATTGCAGGCCAAGTACTGACAAAGCCTAAATTTCCAGACCTTTATGCCAAGAAGCAGATGGGAAAGATAGAAGTAGCCTGTACCTCCCCAACCTCTCTGAAGTTTTCACCAAAAACCTATTGGTTAACTATCCTTTGGCAGGCATGACCACTAAGCTAGGAGTTGTGGCATGATTGCATGCAAGAGCTTGTCGTTTTGGGGAATGTACACTTTTATTGAGCCCTGACTCAGACTGATATGACTCCTGGCAGGAATATTCTGTGTGCAGGATTATAAATGAAATTTCCATCAACCAGAGCATGGGTGCATTTTAATGCTGTGTTTAAAGTATATCTTTGCACCTGTTTTGAGAAGCCTTTAATCTTCTTCTTGAATTTAGACCATGACAATTTAAATTAATGTGGAGAAAACTCATTCCAATAATGTGAAGCACTCAAGTTGCTGTAATCCTACAAAACCCAAGAAATTTCAAATGCCAGGGAAAAGCCTAGCTAGTGTTTGTCACTCTGTTCTTCACCTCTGCATTTTTTCACATGTGCTACATGCAGTAGTGGATCACATACAAATAGTGGCAAATAGTGTAGATCACATAAAAACAGATGAGCACATCTAGATGGTATATGCACATATGATTCTCATGCTGGTCCAAGACTCTCTACTTCAACAGAGAGAAAAAGATTACCAGGATGGATTTGCAGCCTTCACTCTTAATTTCCTTGCCTTTATGGATTTAAGTCAGATATTTATAGTATTTGTGGTTTAATTCCCTTTGTTTTTTCATGGTTTTGTATTAATAAAATCCCTATGATTCCTGTTTTAAAAGCTCTTTGGACACAGATTTGTGTTCCTGATTCACCAGTGAGATTCTAATCAAGGCCATATATATTTAGGGACTCATAAAAACAACAAAGTCTTTATTATTTATTCACATTACTAAGTGGGTAGTGTGAATTTTGAATGCATGGAACATACAAATTAAATGTGTGAGAGCCAATTTTTAAAAATTAAATTTCTTTAATGTCTATGTGGTTCTGTACCACACAGAACTATACACTTCCTCTTTATGGAAACCTCCTATTCTTTTTTGTCATGGAAAGTTCTCAGGCTATCTTATAACTTTCTCATTAAAACCTTAAACTTATTCTTTGAATGTTCCATCTTTGCAGATGTAGCAGAGAGCACAGGCCTGAGACCTGTACTCTTGCTCTCCACTTTGTCCCAGGTGTTCCATATGATGGAAGACAATTCATACACATTTTTTGCAAGTCGTCTCGCCTGTAAACAAATGTGAAGACAGTTAGTGGTTATGCTTTCCTTCAAAGTGGCTTAAATCATTACTGTTAAATGCCTGGAGTTCCTCACACAGAGCTAGATCTAAATGTTGTAAACTCCTAAGTCTTGTTCTGGTCCATAGACACAAAAGACTGTAGGCTCTTTTTTCAGTAGCTGTAAAAATAAGGTGGATTTTCCTTATTTTTTGGACCTACAGTCATGTTTTCCAGCTCATAGAAGGACTGGAGTTTTCCACCGAGGTCAATAAGTGCCAGCACCATACAGGCTCCTAGATGATTGCCTACTATGGTCTTTCTTTAGTTGGTTGGTTTTGGCTTTATTCTGTTTTAAACATAAATTTTACTTTTGAACTTAATCATCCTTAGACTTGACATATCTTAGAGACTCTTTTTTCATTTGGTTGTGCTTTAATATGATAAATTATGCAATGTTAAAAAAAAAATCTTCATCATAAAGAATAGAATAAATAATTTCCAATGGTTTATTCTATTCAAGTAAATAGTGATGTTTCAGATTTACAGTGTCTTTTCCTTTCTGTTTCTCAGATCCCATTTCAGTCTCTTGTGCCTTTCCTCATTCAGAGCTGGCTCTGTCTATCCTTTATGTTTCAGCTTGGTTTCTTAAGCTATTCACAACCCAGGTATTCCTGAATATATTCTGTGCTGTTGATTTCCTATTGCGTCAGCAGTAATAACTGAAGAAGAGGTGATAAAACTGTTGTGCATTTACTGTTGTATTGTGCTCCTGTATTTTAGAAGATGTGGTTGTAACAGGACGTGAATCCTGTCTAAAAAGCAAAGAAATGATAGTAGAACATTTTGAGGAAATTCACTTATTGGCACCTTGAAAGTTGTTTCTTTTATCTTTCTTATTTTTAAACAGATAAAGCCTCTCAAGAACAAATTTTGAACCTGTTTTCTGAAAACTGTTAACTCTAACATCCAAACAGAGCGCTCACTTTCAGATTGTCTGCTCTAGATTCTAGCTTTTCTTTTCCCAAAGCAGTGCTTGTGAATTGTAAAGGAAGACTGTGGTTCCCTCCTTCCCCAGCACTACAACATCTTTAAAAAATATTCAGTTTCCCAACCCCACACCTTTAATTTTACTGGTAACTAAATCGGTTCTTTGCATATTTGTTTTACCTTGCTTTAGCAAGAGTGGTTGTTCATGTTATACTTATCTAATATGGGCACCTTGACCAGTTGTAAACAAAATTAAAACATGTGTTATTTTCTCCATTTCTCAAAATAATATAATTGGTTCTAAGTGTAAGACTTATCAAGCATATTTTTATGCATTTATGTTCCCATGAGTGCCATTATTTTAAATTTTTTTTGTGATATTTATATATATTAAATGTTCAACATCAGATAATTTGAGTTTCCTGTGCTTGTAAGATAACTCACAAGGGAGATAGTTGTATTAAATAAATAATACAGATAAATTTTATACTTCCATATATTTGAAAGCTAATGCAGCTAACTTTCAGTGGAATGGTAACATAAGACACAGTGCTATAATATGATTGATTTGTTTTGACAGCAGCCAAATAATTGAGAGTGAAAGGTGTCAGCACAGATGAAATATTGTATAAGCCACATTCAGAAGGCAACCCCAGCAGCAATAGCAACTGGAGTTTTATTTCCTTTGATATCACACTGTTACTCACTTCCAGTTTATTATAAAACCATGGAAGGTATGCAACTCTACCTATGATAGAGGCTTTTATGGAGAGGATAGGAACAAAAGTTTGTCATGTACTTGAGCAATAGATACTGACAGTGGGATTTATGACAGATACAATATACAAGGGTAAATTATCTTAATCTTTCCCACTAGTTTTCTCTCTTCTTTTAAACACTTTTAGCAGGCTACTGCTTATCTGGCATCTTAGCTCTAGCTTGGAAGGTAAGTGATTCCTCCAGAGCAGCCAGTCTATGGATTGCCTGGCAGGGGATTGCTGCAAAAACAGTGCTGCCATTACCCTCCCCAGCAGTGAAACTTAGTTTGGTTCACCTCTTCTGGGCTGCAAACCATACAGCTATACACTTTCTGGCTAACTGAGATGGGGTAGGGCTTGTATGTTTGCATCATGGCATTCAACTGCACTACAAGGATTACAAAGAACTACAGCATCTTCTGAGTCCAGGAGACTGCAAGTGTACAAGCAACCTATAATTGAAGGTTGCCAAATAGACCAACTAAAATAATGCCTGAACATGTAACATGAAAAAACCTCAAAATTCCACTACAAGTGCATACCTACTACATTCCAGAACCAAGTGGAGAATCACTTCTGAAAGTGAAAATCACTTTTGGGCTTTCTTAAAAGTACATTGAACAAGAGACTATGGCATGCTTGTAAAAACTCAAGCTGTAAAGCTTTCTTTGTCCTGAAGTGTGATTGATTTCAGTGGAAGCCAGACTCCAAGGTACAGTTTGAATTGAAATTTATATGTCCTGCCATTCATTTCAGAAATGCTCCATTAAGGAGACACAATCTGATGTGAATGACAAGGGTTCTCAGTAATGAGCTCTTGCTCATGCAAAACAAAACAAACTATGACAACCATCATGTTAACAAGATCAGGAACCCTTGTGGCTTTGTAATGTAGCATCTAATCTATATCTATACCTATACCTATACAAATATAATTATTTTACTTGAAAAAAAGTAAATAACAGAATGGGATGAGATTTCCAATACAGATCAATTTATACACAGTCCCATTCTGCTTGCATTCTTTTTGTCTCTTGATCTTGTAATTTCATAAATGGTGGACATTAGAAACTGAGACCTACTGTTATTAATACAGGAAAAGTTTTTATTGAACTGGTCTAGGAAGGAAGCCATTGTTCATAACATATATCTTACTGTAGACCTGACTGTGTCTACTGACATTTTTCGTTCAAAACAGGTACAGCAGACTTGAAATTGTGTTTTCACCATTTTCCTCATGTTTGACCTGTGCAGACAAGATTTCTTCTGGAGAAAACTAAACTCAAAATTCCACTACAAGTGCATACCTACTACATTCCAGAACCAAGTGGAGATACAAAGGACCAAACCAACAACTGGCCCTTTGGACAGCTTCAAGACCCATATATTCAGTGCAAACCAGAGTAAATAGTGTCCAAAGAAGAAACCCTGAACTGCTGTGAGAGGGACTTAGGACCAACTGCTTCCATCTAGTCTTCTCATACTGCAGGAACATTCTTGCTGACATTGATGTAGACGTGCTTCAGGAAGAAGTAATTTGTGACAATTGTACATGCAATGAAAACAAATCCTCATGGCTTATGATTCAGAGCAATATAATTTAGGAGAGGCTTCTCTTAGAGCACTGAGTGCCCAAGTTGCAGGACTATGGCTTATGTAATAACTAGTTCTCTGCCATCAGCACCTGCAGTTAAAATTAGCTTGGTAGCTCTGATTTTAGCCAGCAAGAGCAATAATGTTCTCTTCAGTAACTGAAGACAGAATGCCAAATGTGGAATGCCTGCATGTTTGTGTGTGTGTAAATCTATTGATAGGCATTGAAATGGGAACAATGAAAGCAAAGGCTTTCCAAGTCTCATATTTTCTCCTCATCCAGAAGTACTACAGGACTACATAAAAACATGGATAGTTAAAAAGACTATCAGGAAAGTGCGTAGTACTCACGAAAAGTCTTTTTCCTTTCCTTTCCTTTCCTTTCCTTTCCTTTCCTTTCCTTTCCTTTCCTTTCCTTTCCTTTCCTTTCCTTTCCTTTCCTTTCCTTTCCTTTCCTTTCCTTTCCTTTCCTTTCCTTTCCTTTCCTTTCCTTTCCTTTCCTTTCCTTTCCTTTCCTTTCCTTTCCTTTCCTTTCCTTTCCTTTCCTTTCCTTTCCTTTCCTTTCCTTTCCTTTCCTTTCCTTTCCTTTCCTTTCCTTTCCTTTCATTTCATTTCCTTTCATTTCCTTTCCTTATATAGATACTTCTACTATTCTTTTTAGGTTTCAGCTAGCTCTTTCATCCAGCGGCCTCTGTCCAGTAAGTTGGGGCGTACAAATTCTTCCTGAGAAGAATTTCACAAAGTAGTGTATAGAGGTAGAAGATGTAGTTAATGAAAGGCACTCAAGATGCATGTTTCCTGGCCACCATAATTGGGATTCCTCTTTGGCTGTTCACATCTTGACTATTAGAGGCATTTGTCAATCCATTGCTGATGTAACAAAAAAGCCACTGAAAGAAATAGGAGTGAAAAAAAGTCAAAAAAGAGACAAGTGAGGCAAAACCCAAAAAGCACAACCTTCTGGCCCTTAGTTGGCCAGGCAAATGGAAAAGAGAAAAAAAAGTAAGCTAGCCACTCAAATGAGCCAACACGCAGGCACTTCCCATGTTTTTGTGGACCTTTTACTGATTGGTCACATAACCCAAACAACTGCTTGTTTATTTAGTTGAAGATAAAGTAGTTATCTTTGAAAGTTAAAAGACCAGACAGGTTGTCTTCATAGTAATCCCTACTCCACAAAGATTCCAGTGACTGTTAATAAATGGGATTTTGCAGACTTCAGCATTGTGAATAGTTTCCTTCTTAGATGATGGGTTTTCACTAACCAAGAAGTAAACATTTTTCCACACACCACTTCTTCTGAAATGATTCCACATCATTTTTACAAGTAAGTGATGAGATCTAAGTGGTGATTGTGATATGCCAGCACAGAGCCAAATCCAGAGGCCTTCAACTCTCAGTTTTAGTGAGGCAGATTCATTTTAGATGTGATGCTTGAGGCCCTGTTGACATATGGGGGTTTGGGTTTTAAAAAATCCTATGTGCAAACCCTCAAGGTTTTATAACCCGCAAATGGTTTGACAGGACCCTATTTAGAGAGACTGCTCAAGAGCCTTTCCCTTCCCCCATTTGAGTGGTCAGCACTGACATACTCCATTATGAGAAAGCCCCACTTAACACAGAACTACTTTCAATTGTCATGAGCACTCAGCTTTATTTAAACTGACACCCTTTCCATCACCCCCAAGCTAGAATCCCAATGTCAGAGTGCTTCAAGAACTTCGGATTCAAAGCCATACTGTCTGGCAAAGAGCTGTGATAGAGTGGTTCAAAACTGCAAAGAAGTGAACTTCTGAGATGGAAGGACAATCCCAAAGGTGAAGGGAGACATGGTAAATATGGATCTGCTAGGTAAGCAGAGGAAAGGAGAGTGAATGGAAGGCTTGCCTGTGGGTTCAGATCAGGAAAAAGACTTGGAGTACCCACACTTCTCTGTTCCCTTGCTCTTACTCAATTCATTAAACTTCTGGGGTCATGCTATTAGAATTCCTTTGTGTTCCAAGAGCTTCCTTCTCCCACCACAGCAGGTTGCTCAAGTACCAAGAACATGTGTAAACAATCTGAGATTTAACAGCATGGAAATATTCATGGTCTGTTCCTACAGAAGAAATATAGTCTATCTGTAAAAAAGAGTTAAGTGACTGCTAGAGCACTCCTGTTTCTTAATATTAAGCAAATGCTAATGTATACCAGCTCATTGAAGTGGTCCTGTTTAATATGGAGAAAAAGTCATTTTGATGATCCTCTGTTTACTAATGGAGAAACTAAGGCACAGAGTAACTGCCCTATGTTTCTCAGCAGAGCAATAGCAAAACTAGCCATAGAAACCATTTTTCCAAAGTCTAGTCTTCAAATGTATATTTACAGATTTGTATTTTTAAATTAGTGTAGGAAAAGAGTATTTAAAGAGAATATTGTTACAGGATATTTTCTGGTTGTTCCAATAAAACATTTCTTATAGATTGTTTTAAAGGCTGAATCCTGGTTATCCCATAGGTATTTCCCATTGGCTTTAGGGTGGCTGCTTGAATAAGTAAAATTAACATTTAGTTGCATATTTTAGCCCAAACAAAGAGAAAAATCAGAAAAAAGAATGGCTCAAATAAAACATAGCCAATGTGTGAACTGTGAATGGTTTCCTCCTATTCTGTCTTCTTTCCCCTAGAGAAGTTCACAATCACAATAATGGTTTGGGATTAAGTAATCATCTCTGCCTTCTGCAAATCTAGAGCAGTTTATGGTTTTGTCTGAGATTTTGTTTTAAGATCAAATGTCATTGCCCTGAAAGACTTTTTTTCTCTACATACAGTTACATTTCAAAAATATACCTGCATTTTAGAGGTGGAGGGGAGGAGAGGAAAGGTAGGAATACCGCTACTTGAGTTTCATGCCAGACTTTAATGTAAAATTAATTCCTTTAAAAAGATTTTTTAAAAACCACAACATTTTTCTAATGTGCATTAAGAATGTTGGAGAGCTCACTGAAGCATATACGTTGAGCTTTCAGGAGCAATCTGTAGTCAGGCATTTTAAATGAAAATTGATTTGTGATTTACATGGTCAGTGGAAAGAAAATTAACTTATGGAAGGTTGTAATGAAATATTAGACAAGTAAAAAAAGTAGATGGTGATCTAGTGGAACTAAAAGTCCCATCTGGAAGAATTCTGTGACATTTTTACATTTATCTATGTTCTGCATGAGTTGTAATGTTAGTGGTAATTTTATGGGACTGAACTGAAATGAAAAGGGTGTTATCACAGATTGCCTACAATATAGGATTGTGTTCAGTGGAGAGTCCTGTATCCTTTTCTCCATTTTCCTGTAATATGACTCATTGCACTTTTTTCAGCTACTGTTGTTGGATTCATTCAGCCTTTTACTTGAGGCTATTAAAGAAGAACATCAAATGCACACAAAAACAATCTAGCAGCACATTAAAAATCAACACGGCTGCTTCCACTTACTCCTGCATAGTTGAGGCAGTGTTCAGGAGACCCTTTAAAATATATGCTAAAATTGCACTTTATCATTCTTAAATGCAGGTTATTAACACAGATTTTAAAATATATTCTCTTTCAATTTATAACTCATCAGCATAGCAAGAGTAAAGAATTAAAGCTTTTCCAGAAAACATATTGCCCTACTTCTGTTCCTCTGTTCATTTTGAACTCTGATATTTACTGTATGACATCTTTGATTGCTCTTGCTGTCAGTTTCTTGGAGAATGAAGAAAGAGAGACATGTCAGAATAACATGATGCCATACTTGCTGCATTCTTCTGCTTTTGTACTAGAAAATCTTTCTCCTGTTTCAACAGTCCAGACTTTACGGGTAATAGAAATAGGAACTCTTGTACTACCTTCTCCCAGATAATCTTCTTTATTCTGTAGACTCTATGTATGGCAACCACTAATTTATCATACTTTACAGAGTTTGAAATATAAGACTCTAACTTGGCAGAAGATTAATATTCTTTGGAATCAGTAAGATTTATTTATGCCTTTGTTAAAATTCTCAAATTTTCAAAATCTAGAGGAAAAACCTTCCCATCAAAGGCTTGCTTCCTTCTGTTATTAAATGAATTAGTTCTATGTCCTTTCAAAGTCCTGTTTGTTGAGGACATCTAATCTTTTCATAGGAGAGGTGAAAATATCTTTATACCACTTCTTTCTGTTCCTTTGAGAAATACATTGGTATCATTTGAATGCATTCTAAGCATTCTAGTTTCTTTGCACTGCACAGGTTTTCAAGATGGCTCAGCAGCATGTAGGGTTTGGACACTCGAGCAAACACAGGCTGTAAACTTGTTCCTCTTCTCATTGTTATTTTTTTCTAAAATTGGAGAATCAGGTTAGAAATGATACCAAGTCCATATAACTGTTAGCTGAAGTAGAATTAAAATCAGATTGTACGACTAATACATGCAGCATTTTAGCTCAAACAAGTGCATTATGGAAGAGTATAGTTTGAAAGATACCATGTTATTTCTCCAGGAAATTTATTTTATAAGCACATTCAAAAGAGGAAATATCACCAAACCTTCACGAATAGTACATGTGATTTTCAAGAGAATGATGTGGCTAATCATGGTAGGAACAACCTTTCTAATCACAGGATACCATAGAGGTCAATATTAGGTATTGGCTTTCCATCCTGTCCATCTGAAACAATATACCATAGTGAATGTAATCAGTTAATGGTGGCAAATGAACCTATTAGAAACATTAGCATTGCAAAATGACAAGTTCTGAGAAATAGATGTTAAGTGGATTCTGCAGCTGGTAATTGTCATCCTGGGAATAATTACACTAATTAATAGTTGCTAACCCCAGACCCTTGTGCCTGTGACTTTGAATGAGTTAATGATTGCTGCTTTTGAGACAGTATTGCTGGTAGATTTTCACTAAGTGTCAGCAGAGTAAAAAAGGCCCCAGGGGAGAGACTGACTCCGATGATCTTTAGGGTCCCCATTGTTACAAACCACAAGAACATCTCTGAATGATCAGATAGCATCTCCACAGACCACAAAGTAGTTGGAGATTGTCTAATGAAGAGATCCATTTCATATAAAGTTCCTGATTTGTAAAGTTAATATTAAATTCATGTAACCTCAGATCCATAGCACTTGCCATCAGAAGGTTTTACTCTTGAGGCTGTTTAAATGAACCACAGCCCCAATTTTTTTCATTGTCTTTCCTCTTGAACCTAGTTATGTGGACTCTTTCTCCTGGCATTAATTTAAAATGCTACCAAATCTTTATTGGCAAAATTTAATTTCTGAAGGCTTTTAAAGCCTGGGAAGCTTATTTTGCAGAGGTGAGTGGGTCTAAATCCTTTTACTATTCTGTCCTCTTTCTCTATATCTCTTTCATCCCTTCTACCCCCAACAAATGAGTCTTGTAATATCCATAAATTTGGGACGTATAATCTAGCTATCTTCTAAGGGTGAGTATTAGGGATAATTTTGTATTATTAAAATCAATAGTTGACTGATGTCTCGATGGCAAGAGAAGAATTCCAGTAAAATCAAGATTATGTTCATCAAGCACAAGGGAAAATGTAAGAAGAACTGTATTTCTCTTGGTCTTGCAGTCTGTGAATGAAAGGGTTTATTAATATGAAAGAGTATATTAATATACTTTTGGAAATTAGTCTATGGTCTTTGATCAGATGGAATGATAAAAAAGATTGAGTGCTGCCCCATGTTGGAGCCTATTTTGGTTTAAACAAAGAAACAACTATGTAATACTGCAATATTGTAAATCCATATTATTTACAGATTACTTACAATATTATAAATCCAGATTAGGGCACCAGTAGTACACTATTAGTTGATTATTCCTCATAATATCTTCAGGGAGTTAGAAGATATCATAAAAATAGATCTTTTCCTAACTGTATTTGTTGCTTCTGATGTTTTCCTATGGCTCTCCAAACAGACAAGAGAACTCCTTAAGGTCAGTGTGAATTGTCCTGTCCTGAATCATAAAGCTGCTAGTTGACAAAGATCCTAGCCATCTTTTGTTCTGTAGAAAAGGAGAACTGCTTATAGAAAAATCTATGAAAGTTTCAAAAAAATTGGAAATGTTGGCGCTTCAGTGTTGCTTTGAACATAGAACCTGGAATATAAACCTGGAATATAAACCTAGTGTCTGTGCAGCACGTAGAAGCAGGATTAAATACAGCAGTTGTATGAGCAGTTTATTAATTTCTACAGTCTGCAACAGAGAATTGTTTTGTAAATTGTTTTTTTCAGCACTTATTTCTCATAGGCATGTGGCATTTTTTATTTGCTTGGTTTTTTTACTAATTATGCCCATAAGATAAATACCATAAGTACATAATGCCAATGTAAGATGAGAATAGTGACATTTTTAAGAAAGAAAACAATATGAATTTTAGGAGCCACATAAGTACTAAGTGCTCCTTTAGAGACCACAGTGCCATGTAGACTAAGAGGAAAGGATCCCCCAGCTTTTGAAACTAGATATAGAAGTTAAATCATTACTATCTCCTTTAATTAGGATCCTTTGTTTCTCCACCTGACAATTTATGGAACATAAATTTTATAGTGATAAGCATATTATTTGTCTCAGAAGGAACAATCTGTTAGAAAGATATTGAAGAAGTAGAGCAAAATGGTACAAAATAAAGTTTGTCAGCTATCCTCAACAGTCCTTGCAGTTCTTTAAAAAAATTTTATACCTGACATTATGTTAAAAAATTGGAATATTTTAAGTAGTTCTTGTTGCATTTTGCCATGACAGCATTGGTTCAATTGTCTTTATCTTCATTCACACACTTGAGGAGGGTGGTAAGTAGAAAAATGATATTAGGTTAAGTGCTGCTCTGTAAAACAAAAAGAAAATTAATGAGATCTATACTTTTCTATATGTTAAATAAAAGAATACCAGAAAGTTATGGAACAAGAAAACAATCATGAGAAAAAGAGAAAAGAACAGAAACTGTATGGAAGATAATGTTCATGGAAGCTGCAATCCAGGCTAGGAGAAACAAATGGCACTGCAAATATGCCATTCATATTGAGTTGTCCAAAAAGGTAGATATTATATACAGCAAGAAATAAACAGAAAAATTATGGTAAAGAAGCTACTCTTTGAATAAATGCGAGGGCCTGGCTTTCAGAACTAGAGAGTGGCTTTCAGGCTCTACAGTGGCTCAATTTTTGAACTTGGACAGTGGCACGACCAACTGGCACAGGAAATATTGGCACTGTGAAAATGGTCACAAAGCCCATGGGGTGTCCTTATGTCAGTGATGACAGTGAGCCTGCCCCTGGAAGACAACAGCCATTGACTAGTGACAAAGTTAACCAGACAGTGCATAAACCCTTGTCATTTGACATCAGCCATGCAGATTAGATCTTTTGTTCCAGACTTTGCAAAGATCATGAGACCTGTGAGAGAGAGCAAAGGATACAAACTGGAGGCTTGCAGTGAGTGGTGTCATTTTCCTCTGAGCTGCAAACTAATTAATTTTACTTTGAGAGTTTGTCTTTAGACTGTTGTTGCTGAAACTGGTAATTTGTTGCTAAATTTCCAGAGGTCTGTGGCTAGACAGAGTCTTGTCTCGTGTACTAGAGAAAGCATGGACTTCATTGAATTCTGCCTATTTAAACCACAAATAGCTCTCATGGCCTTTTGTATGTGTGTTTTTAGACTAATTCACTGTGCCTCAAAAAACAGCAGTCTGTCTAAGCAGGATTCTGAGTTAGTATTATAAAGATAAAAGGTTAGAGAAAATCACAAAAGGAAAACTAAACCTGGATTTGAGATGAACAGAGAAACATTAAATCCAATAGAATGTGAGGCACAATAGACAGTTTGGCACAAAAATATTAAACATAAAACCAAAGAACATAAATGATTAAAGGCTGGAATTAAGCAAAAGTGTGAAGACCTGTCCTGGACCTATTGGATGGGATAGAATTTCCTTTGATACAAGTCTGGTCAAAATTTTGCCATTGTGGTGATAAAACAAGGCCTAAGCACAGGGAGTGAAAAATGAAGCCAGTCTGGGAATGTGAGACATATTGTCTCTGGAGGCATGGTGTATCATAGAGTCTGTTTTGTTCTCCAGTTAAAATCCTTGGTTAAATTGCATCAGTCTGCCACTAGGAAAGGCTGTATAGCTTAGAGAGTGAACATAGCAAATTTATGTCCAGAAGAGGGGATGATTCCTTTTTGTTAAAGAAATATTGCTCCTTTTTGTGTTTCTCTTTGTGACTTTTCGTCACTAACATCTTTGGAATAGTATGGTGATAACTCAGCTCGTGGAAACAAGACTTCCATCCCAAAATACATTGGCAGGGAATAAAACATTTATAAGAGAAATATTTGAGTGTAACTATAAATGAATGTATTTTACTATTATTTTCAGTGGGGTGTTGGAGAAGCTGCTAATTGGAAGCAAGATGGGGAAAGATACAAGAGAGAGGGACTTTTCTGGTTAAAAAAAAAGAGCAATAGAAACACATTATGGCCCAAACTATGTTCTGCTGGTTTTAAAATTATGGTGCACAGTAAAACTAAATCAGCCAAATCTCTCCAGAGGTGTATCTGGTAAGGGCATAAAGAGTGGGATCTACAACTCAGTTTACAAGATTGTTTCAGCACATAAATACAGCCACTACGATAATACATAGACACAAGCCATGTCACTATGCTAGATTTCTTGCAGTGTAGCAATTAAATTTCAAGACATTTCAGAAGCCTCTTTAAGATAGAATTGCAGAACCTGACCACATTTTCCAAGGCTCATTTCTCCTCAGTGAGGCTGTACAGCTTGTAACCATAAAAACAGACACTTCCAATATATTTTTAAGCATGTTTCCACCAACTACCAGAATGCCAAGAAGTTTCTCCTTGGTATTTGGTGTACGTTTTTGCAAGAAGACAGGAGTATTTATAGTTTGTTAGGATTCAATGGTTATATGTCAGAAATTCTTATTATGAAATGTTTTTGTAAACAAACTAAATTCCACTGGGAAATATACAGACATTGCTGCCTTTTTTTTTCCTGGGTTTTTTATTATTATTTTTAATTAGTGCTCTCCACAGAGTGTTGAAGGTTATGATAAATGTTTCCTGGAGCAGATTTTCAACCTGTAACTCTGAGGAAGAAATATGCATTTAAAGATGTTGTTTTATATTTCGACTCTGAAGGGGATTAAAAAAATAATCTCGGTAGATTACTCTCTTTACAGTTTCTTTTCTCAAAAGAAGTTATAGGATATCTAATGAAGGAAATTTGTCCTAGCGTTAATACTGAGGTAAATTTACGTGTATGTTTTTATTATTTTCAAAAATACATTACTTCAAACAGTTAAAGCACCATGCTCAGCCAATATGGAAATACAGCTGAATTTGAAATTTACTATATGCTGTTTCTGCTTTTCATTTTTTGCCATTTCACACCTTGTCCGCATCTCGAGCAAGCTTGTAAGTTTCCAGCGCATACATTTCTTGTGATGATATATTGTCCTGGTGGAAAATTTCATTTACTGGCTGTGCCCTTTGCTGAACCTGTTGCTAGTCAAGGAACATGATAAGCGTATAAGTAGCATGCTACTTCATTTATCATACATCGTTTTAGACACTCAAATATCTCATATACAATTCTGCATTCTGGACCAAGAGAAACTACTAAACTTGCAGGAAAAAAAAATCTACAAGTAAATCATCAGTTTATAATATAAAAATGTATCATCCTAATAAAAATTAATCACAGTTTATACTAAGATTGTAAGTGCCCTTTATTTTTTTTTTATGGCCTCAGTAACCACATGCTATCAAACACTAATAGAAAATATCTAGCTTTTGTGATTTTGTGTATAGCAGAACTGAAAGATATAAAAATACCGTCTGTTTGTAATAATTGAATTACATTGCAAATAAATCACAGGCTTGAAAGATCCAGCATTGCTAAGAACCTTCTGCTCTTCTAACATTTCTCTATGGTTTAAACTTCCATAATATCTTGTACAAAACAAAATTTGATTTAAAAGACAACCAGAACAGCAACACCAATAAAATCCTTTAACATCTAAGAAATTTAGAAATCATCAGAAAGAAAACAATTACAAGAAATTTAAGGTCAAATAAAACCAAGTCTAACTGATGTACTAGCTGTTCCTAGAAGAGCAGGTCAAGCCTCCCTAATTTCAGTAATGTGTCATCTATTGATTTCAAAGCTTCTTCAGACTATCATCACAATATTTCACTACAAGCAGCTTTTTATTTCAACATAAAATGATCTACATCTTGTCAAGATGTTGCACGTAAAATGTTGAATGCAAAGCTCTTTTTTTATGTTAAGCCATGCTTACACTAATTACAACCTTTCAGTGAAATATTGGATCACAAGAAAGTATATCTTACATTTATATAGAACCTTTTATCCTGCATCATAGAAGAGTCACTTCAACCATCTCTCATGTATATCCATTTCTAGGGAGGGGTAGAAGCATTTAATGGCTCACAGTGACATTGTGTTCCAGCTTTGAACTGCAACTGAAGAAGAATTTGTTAAGCAGAGTTTAATTACATAATCTGTAATTTGACTAGATTATCACAGCTCACAGAGATCTGCCTGGGCAGAACAGAGGAGGGAGGTAGAGATGAATGAAAGAGCAAAAGAAACCCAGATGTCAGCCCATCTCATTGGGGATAGGGAAGAAATCTGCATAGAGGGTTAGGGGTTTTTGTACTTTTTGAGAACATCATCTTTAGAAAAGATGCCAGGCAAGGTGATAGAATGGAGTCTCCAAACTAGGTTTCCTTCACCTGAGAGGTTTTCCACCAGAGTCCCCATTTGAACTCATCATCATGGTGTATGAAATACAAAATGTTGATATATAAGTGATCTGAATAGGAAATGTGTGGTTGTGTTGCAGTCATAATTCACCTAGATGAAGAGAATGAAAAATCTGAAACCAAGTAATTTCCTCATGACAGCACAGATTTTAAACAACGGATGGAAAAGGACGGAAGTAGAACTGGTGCTGCACAAATGATGTAGTTGGTCTAAAACTTCATGTCAAGATGATTTTTGCTATCATTCACATCTATATCTTTTCATAGGAACAAATAGGTCACAAATTCAGTATGATCCACCAGCTCTACATTTGAAACTAATGGCTCTGATTGGTTTATAAGAAGTTCGCAAGATTTATTTAAAAACATACCAGTATTGTTTTCCCATTTAAAACTCAGTGATAAAGAGATTGAAACTCAGAGTTAGGATTTGCAAATTGATCTCCAGAATTGTACGTGTAGATCCATTTACAGTTGCCAGGATACTGCAAGGGCAGACACTGAAGTTTCTGGTAAAGGACTGGATGATTTGCTGAACTTCAATGGAATGCTGAAATCAAAACTTTTTAGGTAGTTTATACTTATCTCTACAAGCAGGTTGCATATACTATGTTAGCTCTTGTTTATGATTACATTTTGCTCTTTTGGCTCATGGATGAAAGAAAAATGCTGGATAAAGGAGTCGTTATATATTGGTTGCATGTCTAGAGTTTTATGATGTACTTCTCTCGTGTTTTAATTATGGAATTTGGAGATGGATTCCGTTTTATACAAGAGCTTTGCACAAGAACAGATAGTTTCACAATTAAAAAATATCACTTGGGTTTCTTCATGACCAGGTACTTCAGGTCAATGCAAGAAGACAAATATTTGCTGCATTTATTTTTCAGGAAGCAATGTGATGCAAAGTGATTAATATAAAAGTTCAGATCGTGCTGAAGCCAACTACAGTGAAGGACATATGTACTGCTTTAGAATTATTTGAAATGGAAACAGCCATGGCTTTTCTAATACCAAACAGATGAGCCTGGCACAGTGGGGGATCAACAGAGAATAGGAATAATTTCTTCTCACACTGAATATGCCTCACTTTCTTTGCCCTGCCAGCTTTTTTTCATATGCTGTTAAAGTGGTAAAAGATGCTCATTCACTTTGCTTTTTTAAAGCAGCTGATAAGACACATCATATTTGAGTATAGAAGACAGGAAGAAACTCATATGTTTTATGGGGAAAAGACTGGTGAGATACTTTAGTCAGTGATGTTCTCATTTGTTCTCCTGAAAGATATCCAAGCCTAGTTAATAGAACAGTTGATTTTATTGTGGTGGGTTTGTAGATTTAAAGATAGTCTTTGAAGAAAATCTGTGCATAGCTACATTAAGAAGAAAAAAGTGTAAAAGAAAGCAGGCAACCATGGCTTTATTGTGTAGTATGATTTGTATCTTGCCATCTAAACATTCACTAACACCAATAATATCACTATTACATAATGTTATATACATCTCATTGCAGAGGAAATTAAGATGCTGAGAAATAAGGGAGCAAGAGAACCCAAGATCTGCCTCCAAAGCTTTTCCTCTGAAGTGA
Organism: Sturnus vulgaris; assembly: GCF_052056855.1. Classification (NCBI taxonomy): domain Eukaryota; kingdom Metazoa; phylum Chordata; class Aves; order Passeriformes; family Sturnidae; genus Sturnus; species Sturnus vulgaris. The sequence continues at coordinate 59,960,650 of NC_142243.1, read as the reverse complement.
TCCCTTTCCTTTCCACACAGTATTTTCTTCTCTTTCACAGAGTCTAGGAACACTCACAGAAAGGCAACATCCTGGGAAAGAGTGGAGATCACAGGACCAACAGTTGTTTCTTAAAAAAAAAAAAACAATCCAAAACATCCATTAAAAAAGACATGGACCTCTCATTCTGTGTCTTAGCACCACCTTAATTTTAGTTGCTGTACCCTTGATTTGTGTTTCTAGGGACAAATGCTTTGTGTTGATGCCCGGGATTTGAAGTGCTTCAAGTTCAGAGAAAGTTCTGAACAAGGAGGAAGACAGAAAGAACTCTGTTATACTCTTATTGCAGAGCTCCTTGGCAAAAGCAGAGCAATAGGTTGCAGTCCCAGGAGAAGTATTCAGGGGGAGAACCACGCTTGGTTACTGGTAGTTGTGCTCCCTTGTGCTTTTCTGTGAAGCTGAGGACACAAATAAAGAGAAACATGGTGCACCAACAGTCCTAATATCCTATATGGTTCAAAATATTTCATAGCAATTTTGCTCAAGGTTTTGGTTTAGGGTAAAGGTTTCCCTTTGACTTCTGAAAGCAGCTATTAAACTTAGAAGGTGAGGTATTAAACTAACTTAAATAGTTAAATAGCTGCCTTAAAAGGTAGCTATTAAACTTCTTAAGGTATTAAAGAGTTTCCAAAATTTCTTTATTATTCTATTTCCACAAAGCAATGAGGAAGAGCTTGCCCTCAACTTGTTCTTGGTCAAGATAGACTTCCTAGATAGGAGTTTGTCTGCAAAAAATTACGGTTATTTTTGTTTACTTGCTCATTTATAATTTGTTTTTTAATGAACAAACTGAGATTCCATTATTCTTGGTATCCCATCCCATTTGTCCACAAAAAATACAGAACTAGAAGGCCTCCCAAAGCTGCCTGTAATGCAGAAGACCACAGATTAATGTGGTCAGATAGGGAATGCAAAAACCAGTAAAGCAGTAGTGGTCAGTGTAGCCTTAATATATGCTGTCTGTCCTTGAAGAGTAAATGAGAAATAATGGAAGAAGAGGGAGGGCAGAGGTGGGCAATACAAATCCTTGAAAATGAAAAGAAGTAGCTTCTATTTGATGTGATGAAAAAAGGATAAGTGAAATAAATGATATGAAGAGACATCTCAAATAACCTTGGAGAACCAGCAACAACTCTAAAAGAGTAAAAGGAGAACAAATTCTTTTCTTGTGGGCAAAAAAAAAGAATGTTGTCATAAGAGTTTGGACAAGAGTTTCAGTTGTGAAAGTAGTTAGGGAGAATCATAAAATAGGCTGTGTGTAAAGAAACTGATTGACATGCAGATTTGTTTGCTGTCAGCATATATGTCTTTGAGATTAATCAGATAAAACATTATGAGGGCCAGGAATGGGATCTGAATAAACTGTTACAGAAAGCTAGAAGAGAAAATAGAAGGATCTTCTGCAAGGTATGCCAATGAAGCATTTAGAAATGTGACACATGAAGTGCTGTGGGACACAGAACTGAATCTGAGCAATATGAACAAGCTGTATTGAGTGCAAAGGATGAGTTGTAAAGATACATGGTGAGATTAGTACATTTTAGGCTGTTGTTCTGAGTATCTGTTTAATTATTAATTAACTGAAGAAGACAGCTGGAGCAGTAGTTATAGTGCCATATGAGGAAAATATTAAGGTAAGGCTGATATATTTATATTTATGTTTATTTTTCTAAAAATAAAGCAAATGAGTATTTTTAAAAGAAAGAGCTATCAGAACATGAAAGGTGACGAACAAATGGCATTGAAGATGTCTCCAATGAGGAGAGTGGACCTAATTAATGGGACAAGTGGCACAACAAGTAAGAAACTGATGGTTGGAAAGAGAGAAAGTTTTAACTATATTATATTTTGTCAGCTTTCCCTTGGAGTACCTCAGAACAATACTGTGTGTAAAGAGGAGTCAAGAAAGTAGAATATGAAGAGGAAGCTGGTGGCTTCCTCATAAAGAAGTATTTGGGATAGTGTGATACATCAACAATACAGTAGAAGGGAGAGGAGACTAAGATTCAGGACTGTTCAAAGGAAAAGCAGTGGTTTAACTAAAAGGAAAATGGTGCAGTGATTTGAAGTGTCCTGTTCTGCTTACAAGCAAATTTGGGTTAAGCAACTACAGGATAGGAGAGACTTCCACATAGGATATTTCTCAAAGTGGCAGTAATACAGTGGCACCCAACTGCCAACAAATCACAAATCCTTCTGATCACCCCAGAAATGCCCTTTATGTTCCAGAAAGTGTTGAAGAGGGGAAGGCAAATAGAATAATCACTTAAGTTTTCTCTCTGAAATCTACTACTTAGAATTATGCCTCTGAAAAAATGCTCAGCATTAAATTAACAAATTACTGAATTGCTGAATGTAAATCAGAAAAAAAATATATAGCTTTAGGTTTTTTTTGCTACCTCCCTCTTACTTGTAATTTATCTCTAGGAGAAAACACTTTCAAACTTGTTGAGATGTATTGATTTTCAAAAGCAAATGGCTTTTCAGGAGTGTCACAGTAGCTCATCTCTGTTGCCACTCTCTCTTTCCAGCTACAAAAGAAGTAAAATTTACATGGATAATGACTTTCCACATCTGTTGACTTCTTTAAATTCTCGATTCAAGTAATTATCAGTGCATTTCATTGTATAGCCATTCAAACTTGTTTCCACTTGTTCATGCTCAATCCATTAGATCAACAAACATACATCCCTGTAAATATGTGCATTACATTTCAGAATTATGTACTTAACAGTAAAAATGCCATTTGTTTTGTGAATATTCAGCAATGATTTCAGATGCATGGGTGCATGATTCAGGTGATGCCCTTAAATTAGGGGGAGAATCCTACTTGTCCTCCAGCTGCAAGACCCTTGTTTTTATAACAGTATGTTTTTCTCCTTTTTCAGTTACTCTTGTAACATATTAGATTGTATTAGTTCACAGGTATTGAGGTGAGGGAGGCTTTTTAGGCCTCTATTACCTGTTGAGTATTCCTGCTCAAGAATACATTGTGCTTATTATGTGGAGTTGTATTTCAATGTATAATATTATTATCCCCCTGGTTTTTGTGTGGCACTGCTCAGAATAATTAAAGCTCACAGTCTAATAGGACTCCACACATCAAATTTACATGAGGGAACCACGTTGGAAGATATGTTCTCCAGCTGAGTATTTTGTCAGTGGCTATTGTGAAGTAACCATTTTTTTCAATAAAGTTCTTAAGCAGGAGAGCAAAACAAGGTAAACCCATGGTTAAGCTCATGCAAAATAATAAGGTGGTGGCATTCACTCAGTAGAACCAGAATTATAGGGTAGAGAATAGGTAAATAGGTGAGAAAGTTAAAAGGAGCCCTCTTTCACACCTCTGATTGGTCCTGCCCACACACACATCCCTTTTAAACTCTAAAAAATATATTTGTTCTTATAGTGACATAGCCTGTTCAACTCTTTCTCATTGAATTTCCTTCAAACCTGGTGTTATAAACAATAAATATACTACTTTTTTTTTTCCTGGGGAAAATATCAACACAAAAACTGTGCTTCTTTGAGGTGATGAGACTATTTTTCTTACACAGACAACACGAAATGCTCTTTAATAATTACATTTATTTATTTATTTATTTATTTATTTATTTATTTATTTGAAAACTATTTCAACACATCTTTGACATAGTGTCCTGGTTTGGGGCAAATTTTGGGAGGAAACTTCTGAAGCGCTCTCCTGTAGGAAGCACATTCAAGCTGGCCCTCCTGCAGCCTGTTCGGGAGAAAAATCTTCGAGAAAATGTAAAAAAACTTAGCAAGCAAAGTACTCACAAACATGAAAAAATGGTATAATACTAAACAATGAAACCTCTCGTTGTTCTGAAGAGATGGCAAGTTCAGAAAGCCCTTGTGTGGATCGGAGAGAGAGACTTTGGTGTGAGTGTGTCCTGAGCTTTCTCTCCTTCTCTCCGGGGCTCGGGTCCCGGCTGCAGCGCAGCTTTGGGGCCCCCGGACCGCAGCTGAACAGCCCCAAAACGCTTCTGACCTCAGCTAATTTAAAAAAAAAACCAAAAAACAAAAAAAAAAAAACCCAAACAAACAAAAAACCCCCAACCAACCAACCAACCAAACAAAACAAAAACAAAAACAAAAAAAAAAACCCAGTTACAGACAGCACAGTCAGTGAGAAGGATGCGGAGCAGTGAGCGAAGCTTCTGCAAACAAACTCCGCGCTTCTTCTTCCTCCCTTCGCTCTCGGAACCAGTCTTAAAGGTGCAGAACTTCTTATCCAGCATAAACAGAACAGATGATTGGGGATACAAGCATCATAAAGTTACCCTGGGACGCTTAGCTTCACTTAGAGTCTCCACAGCGGTGACTTATGGATGCATCCATCCTCCCCTGACTTACCCAAAGCTGTTTTGGATTGTCTTTCTGACATTTTGTTTTTCCAGATGTCTCAGCTTTCACCACTGCCTGTCACTTCTGACAACATCCCCTTCATTAGTCTGTGATTTAACCTGTCTTTGACTTCCCTATTTCTTCCATTTCATGCAAGCATTACCCAAACAAACATTGCCATAGTAGCTCTCTAGTATTAGTAAAACTCTTTTGCATCATATTCCTTCTTTTGGTCATTTTCCTTCTCCCTTTCCTAACACACCCTGTTTGTTAAATCTCCATGTCCTTTCTAAGCTCAGTTGCTAGGATATATACTTTTCAGTCTGGTCTCCTGAGAAGCCTTTCACTGCTACCAATCTTTTGCAAATGTTTCTGTTCCATGTCGTTATTGGTCTGCTCATTCCCTGAAAGTTTGCTCCTATCTTCTCCCTTCTTTTGGTCAATCTGTTGATATAGAATGAAAATACCTCGGTAAAAAGTATTGAGACTCTTCTTCTGAATTAGCAGTCACTTAGGCATGGATGTACTATTCTTGCCTTCACTCTCAGGTCACCCACTTACTCATTCCAGGGACATACTAGCAATGATTATTGATAGTGACAGTTATGCATATTAGCCTCAGCTATCTTTAAATTTCATATGTGTAATTGCATGCATTTAAATATTTTCCAAAATGTTCAGATTTTTCATTTAACAGGCTGAAATATACCATGTATGTAATTTTGTGTTTTCTTTCTATATGCTCTCTTCTTGCTATAGTTCTGCACTTTCACAGTTTATAGGTTTTGGCTTTTTCTTTGCATTTTTATAGTACTTTTAATATTAGGTAACATTTAGCTGTTTGAGTAGATCTGATAGCACTAGGGTTTATTTGTACTCCACTAGCACTTAGTGGCACTGATCAAAGACTTCACATGCTAGAACCTTCACAAATGCACATTAAAACAATTGTTCTTGTCTTGGGCAGCTCCCAGTTCTAGCTGTGTGCATGAGAGCAGCTCACAATGGAAGAAAAGCAAGCTGCTGTGCAATAAGCCAAGTTCTCAGTTCACCATCTACGTGGCCAAATTTTGCTAGTAAAACATTATAAATGTGGGGACTATGGAATAGGTTTGTGGATACTTGCATACACTTTTCCAATGTCCATGGGTGAGGAGATAGCATCTTAGTAAACTGTAAGATGCTTGGAGAAAAACCTGTGTATCTTGTGCTGTATTGAACACATTAGTACTTAAAAAGTAACAGTTACCTAGTTTCTGTTGCTTTTCAGTATTCAAGTGCTAAAAAATTTCTATTGTTTTTAATGTGGCATTTTTGTAAGATAATTTGTTTTGGGGAAAGTCTAGGAGAGAGAACTGGATTTAAGCAGAGATAATCATAGCTGTTTCTATAATGGGTATAGTGAATAGGTTTTTGGGACAAATGAAGAAATGACCATGCTGTAGAAACAGCCGGCCATGTCTTCTCCTCAGTTACCTTGGACCCAGAAGTTAGGACTCCCTTCAGGGGGACTTTTTGCTAGTTTGGCTTTGTCATCCTCCTTAAGTCAAATCTTGTAAGTTGGTAAAGAAAAGCAGGTAAAGAAACTGCAGCCAGAGGAGTAGTTTCTGTAGGAGCGGGTGAAAACAGCTGTCAGTTTTCATCTCAGCATCTGGCTGATGGTGGGACACCTTCACCTTATGACAATATTCTGTACACAGATTTTGTTCTTTAATTTTGCATGCCCGATGAGGCATGAAAACTAACAAAGGTGAAGATACTAATTTGTAAATAGGATGATGTTGATTCCTTCCAGCAACAATCATCTGTGAGCCTGAAATCAACCTTCTTTCTCAGTCCTCTCATTCTTCCACTCAGAGCTAAAATGGCTGTTTTCACTGTTGATGTGCTGTTTTCTTTCTAGCCAAGATTACCTATCCACACTGTTAATCATTTAGGCTAAGTGAAAAGAGACATCAAAGAAAACAGTATATTTTTTCATTTTATCTGTGACCTTTCCTTTTTGTTTCTTCTTTTAAATCGTCTACTGGAGATACTCATTACTCAGAGAAAAAAACAAACAAAAACAAAAACAAAAAACCAACAAACAAACAAATAAACAACCAAAACAAAAAAAGAGACAAAACCAGAGAAACCTAGTTTACCAAAAGACATCCTCAAACTCTGGGGCCTTTTTCTGTGCTGTTGGTTACAACTTCCTTAGGTAGAAGAAATGCATTGCCCCACATATTTGTCCTGCTAGATGTGTGCATAACCTCTCCTCATGGTGATAGAAAAAATGGGCAAGCTAGCATCCATACTCTAAGGTGTATTGTCAGTGTCTGTGTTCCCTGTAGGGTATTTTTTCCCAATCTGCAGGAAAAAGTTGGTTTCAGCATTTGTTCAGAGACACTGTAGGCTTGACAGTCTCCCATAGAGCCACAATGTGACTCTATACTGACTAATTCCTACCAGGTGTCAATCAGCTATCTATTCTTAGTCAGCCTTCCTTCTTCCTTCTATCTTCTCACAGTAAGCAGAAGAAAATTCATCCTCTCACCAAAAGGTGTTTACTCACTCTCCTTTCCACTGTCCCCACAGGTTTGTTGCATGGTTAGTCCAGTGCCTGTCCCTTCTGTGCTCCAAGAGGGCCCCAATCAGTGCAGTCATTCCAGAGACTAACTTTCTGCTCATTTCAGGTAGAGGATTAGTGTGACCAAAAAACAGAATGGGGGGGACCTTGATCTGATGGAAGTTGGCCACTTCAGCACTTTTAATGAACTCATTGAAAGCAGATGGTCTCATGTCCTGAAAGTGATGCCTGGATGGCACATGTTGGATGGGGTTTCAGAGCTGGTTTATAGCTGTGCCAGCCCAGCTTCTGTGGATGGCAGATGGTTCTTAGGGGTTCTGAACTCAAAAGGGTCAGACACTCCCACTACATACCTGCACAAAAATACAGACACTTGATGGCAAATCTTATTTTAAATTCACAAATCCTAGTAGCAGAAATTTTTGTTTTAGAAGAGGAATAATCAGGATACTCAGTTGCATGGCACTATTTAGCTATTAGATACAACACTGTGAAACTTTTTGGGGTGGAAATAGTCTGTATCTAGCTGTTTGCAGGTGGCATTAGCTCTGCTACAGGAGCTGCAGAGGTAGTAATTTTTAATTTGTAAGAATTCATCTAGATAGTATAAACTGTACTTCTATAGCATAAAAACACCAGTGTATTGCAAGACAGCTGGCATGTTTTATTTCCATCAATTTTTCTTTTTTTTTTATTGCTAGAAAGGGCCTTATTTTTTACCCACCTTTGTGCATAGATGTCAGAAATCTAAATATGGGAGCGAAGTGTATTTTGTAATGATATAATTACTATTGCTATGGAATTCAGGAATTTCTAAACCTACCAGTAATGTATTTCTTAATCCTTTTCTATAATCTGTATTAATAGTTGTTCTCATTATTTATGAGTTATAGTAAAAGTAGAAGACATTGCTGACCAGCTTGTAATGCCATCTAATAAAATATTTCTGTGTTCACAGTGACAAAATTGTAGTACATTCCTGTTCTGGCCAGAGGTAATTTTGATGGAAGGAATATATGCAATTTAAGTAGATTACAAGAGTTTGTTTTTTATTTCAAACATTATTTTTTTCCATTTTTTGATACCCACTTCTATGTCTAATTCCTCGAGTCATTATGGCAGATGTTCACTCTAACTGCACCTTGAAAATGTTTTCCTAAAAGACATCAGAGTGGATAGATTTTGTTTCTTTTCTTTTGTTATACTCCATCTTTGTAGACCATATCCATCCATGTTTAATAGGCAGTATTAGCATTTTGAGCTACAACAGTCTGCACAAACTGCGCAATATCCCTGCCTTGTGTTGTACTTCCACATAAAAACAGCTCCTGTGTATGTCTTTTTTAAGACTTACAACACACATTGCATTTTACTCTTTTTAAAATAACATCGGGGAAACTGTGAAGCTTCCTTTGAAGGATTACATTACAGCTTTGATTTTTATTTATAAAACATAAAGGACTAATATATATCAGTTAGGACATTTTGCTTCCAAAGTGCATTGTAACAAAATAATTGGAAGGCAATTGTGGTGTGAAATATATGACAGCTTTACAGGACATAAAAAGCAGCTTTTTCTTTGTAATAGTGTAATTGCCTTAAACCCCACAATCATAATTGTTATCAAAAAATAATCCCAAGGAAAGGCTAATATAAGGTGAGCAGACTATTATAAGAGCTCTAATACACTCAATTCCTTGAACGGCAAATGCAGCCCCTCAATCTCCCAGTGCTTTTAGTGTCAGTCAGAGAGCACTCAGTCATTTCTGTGCATCAAGCCTGCAGTATTGATTTTTCCACTGACTGAAACAGCCATATAAGCATAAATTTTGCATGAGGCTTTCACTTTGTAGACTCTCCTTTGGTCAGATGACACATGATGTGAACATGAAGACTGTATAATAACAATGCATGGTCAACCTGCAGGCATTAAAGCGTGGTCTCTCACAGCTTTGAAGGACAAAAGCTGGAATGGTGCATCTCTGGCGTGATAGAAAACAAATATCATTTCCATCTTGGCAGCCTGCATTCAATTCTTTACCCTCTCCCCCCCCCCCCCCCAACCCCCCTTCACAGTTCCCTTTTAGGGAGGAAATGCACACGCACACACAAACACGTATAGACATAAAGTATACTTATCAGTGATATCCAGTACAGATAAAAATCAGCTCTATGGGAAAGCAGAGCTGTGATAATAACTGTGCATCAAACTTGAACCCTTTTCTGCTCTTGCTTTCCACTTTTCTTTGGTGGCGGTGTGTTGTTTTGTTTTATAGTTGATGCCATTTCTTTTAAGTCAGCCCTTGAGACTAAATATTGTACAACAGCATTTGATAACATCTTGTATCATGCTGAAAAACCCTTATCTAAAGATTTGGCCTTGTGATAGGCAGGCAGGAGTGAAAACATTCCTTAATAGCAACGTTGCTTTCATCTCATTGCAGTCCTCGTGAAGTTCCTCTGCTTATTAATATTCCCACACTCTTTCTCTCTCTTTCTCTTTCTCTCTCTCTCTCTCTCCAGTTATTGTTTAAATGTTTAGTGTAAAATGCATTCATCCTGTTATGGGATCATGTCAATGGGAGGAGACAGAGGAGTAATCCCAACCCGTGTGAGTGAAATAATAGCACAAGGAGTAATTTGTCACTAAGAGCTGCAGCAGTGCATTAACTATTCCTTAAAGTGCATTAAACTGCAGGCAGTTGATGTAATTAATTTATAATATAATGCAATGCAACCTCTTAAAATTAAGTTGGACTGACCCAGAGGAAAATATATCTGTAAGTGCAAAGCTTTGTGATAAGCCAGTTCTAGTCAATGAAAACGAGAGAGCTGTTTCATGTTAAGCAACAATCACAGGAGGAGGGCAGGCCTTACTGTAATGAATAATTGCGAATGAATGCTGTTTTCATTTTGTAAAATGATCCCAACATAATAATTGCACAGCAGCATTACTATTCCAGCAATGATAGATGTTAGAAGCACTGCTTTTATTTCTATTTATGCAGGATACAAATAAATGTTTAACGTTTATGTAGAAGGAGCTAGTCTGTTGTACAGGCAGATTAGTGTTCAGTGCATTAAGAGAAGAGACTCACATTTTTTCATTTGAAAATGCTCTGCTGGGGATAAAAGAGCTCTGACCTCCCTGGTCAAGGGAGCATTCTAGATTTTTTTTCTTCTTCCTCACCCAAATTTGCCTGTCTCTTATCTTAAGGGTATAATAACGTATTGATCTGAATACAGTGACTGTGTAAGTGCTACCTTTCCCTCATAGAGTTGTGGAATTTTATTTCAAGTTGAGCAAATCTTAGAATAAGAGGGAGGGATGGATGCACTTTTGTCCTGCATTATGTTTTGGTTCGGGTTTTTTTTTGTTTTTAGCTTGCTTGTTTTAAAATCAAAGGAATTACAGTGCCACAGCAATTTTTTTTTTCTGTGAAATGAGTTTTTTCTAGAATGGCAATGAGAGTGACATTTGCATACCTGGGCCTCACTAAAGACATTTGTAATAGTAATTCATCTGTTGTATAATAGTGAACAACTGCATATACATCTTAAAATTTGTAGCTACAATGGGTAAATATAAGAGCTACTTCCTAGGTTCATTTCACACAAATATTTGAATGATTTAATAATATTTATAGCTATACTTATTCCTATACCTGTACTTAGAGAGTTATGTCTCTCTGTATATATGTCCTCACACACTCTTAATAATGCATACACTTCCATAAGTGCCTAATATTAAGGACAGAGACATTTCTATTGAGTCATGCTGAGAAAGCATATTTGTAGGGTCTGGGATAAAATTGTCAAGTCAATGGTTTTCTGAATTACCTAAATATAGTTAAGTAGCAATGGGGGGATGGAAAATTACATGTCAGTGATTGACATTAGAACAGTCAAAAAACCCCAAGCCTGCTGTCGAACTGTTTCAGAAACAAAGGGTCATTGTTGAAGTATTGTAACTATTAGCTCCTTTTTTTCTCCTACCTGATATAAAATTACTAATGAATTTACAGGAACTATATATGTGCCATGTGTTTCTGGGCATTATTAATTTTTATAAACTTTTCATTTTGACCTACTGGAAGTGATGATTCTTTGAAATTAAACCTTGGCCATACTACTTGTAAAATGAAAAAAAATACTGTGTAAAATTGTCCTGCTGAGGAGTAACAACAAGTGGCATGGGTTCTCTGAAAATATAAGTAATAGAACTTGTGAAAAAAAAATCAAATTATTTTCAATAATAAATTTTGTCAGGAAAAATACTCTGCATGAGATGAAAAGCTGCTTGGGAAATAAAGGATAAATGTATAGGGGTGAGATGACAACGAGGAGAAGATGCAATTGTTACGTGTTTCAGAAATACAGCATGGAGCAGCAAAAATAACCTTTAAGAAAGCAGTTCAAGTTGAAGTGCATCTATATACCTTTATCCTGCTCTGCATTTCTCTGAAGAAAGATCTTTCCCATCTTGGTCCACAGAAGTGGTGGAAGATATAGCAGAGTACTTTGGGATTATTTATACATATAATGTTTGAATATGTGGATAATTTGTACTTCTGCTCAACTGTTTGCAGTTTATAATACCTAATACCTAATTTATTAATTTATTTTGTCCAATACTAAGAAAGTCTCTCTTAACATTTGGCTGTTTCTGTTTGAGTAGGTAGTTTAAAGGTGATCCTTAGAACAGTGGTGAACACAGAAATCGACCAAATCTTTGAAACAAGAGTAGAGGGAACAGGTTTCAGAGAAGGTAGGTTAGAGGAATACAGTAAGACCGACTCAAAGCCTATTGAACTGAAATTAAATTAGATTTGTAATTTGGAGAGTAAAACCTCATCTCATATAAATTGGTTCTTTGTAACAACTGAAAGCCTCATATGCAGATATTTAGTATAAAGAAAAAATCTATAGATTAATTTATATATAATGGATTTTATAGTTTGATCCAAACCATAACAATATTCTCAAGAATACCTATATACAGATATAGGCAAGATTGTGCTCAGGAGTGTAAATCCTCAACAGCTCCATTGATTTCAGCAGCACTCCTGTGCCTTGGAGCAATGTGAGTGAGAAGAGATTTTAGCCAATACCTGAGCAAATAAGCAGAGAGGTCATAGCACTCATCTCCTAGCCACAGAAAATGTTATAAAGTTCACAAATAGTCAGGAATTTATGTCAAAGGCATAATTTTACTGAAACAGGCATTGGGACATTCCAGGTATACAGGTATACCTGAATATAGCTAGTACCTGAGAAGTCTAATAAATCACCAACCTCAAAACTCAAATGTACTGTCCAAACAGAATAAACAGTGTTATATTTCTTACTAGGTGCTGTAAGATAAGGACCTCTTTAGAATTATATTTTTTATGAAGCTCCATGAAAGTAAAGAAGGGTGAAAAGTAATAGAGAGAGATGCAATTAAATGAAAAGTCTAGAATTATAGAATTCCTCATCAAATCTTCTTCTAACTCTAATGAATCATGCAATTCTTTTTCATTCGTCTTTTCTAGTTCTCTCCTCCGGGCATTTAAAATTGCTTTGCATCGTCGTAGTCATAAAAAAGAAATTTATGCCCCTCAGAAAGGATATGCAGTTTTGCAGGAAGTAATATAGACATGTCCAATTTCAGATCAGCATAGTCCACCTTCAAAGAAATAAGTCTTTTCCAGGAAGCATGAGTGGCTTTAGCAATATCTGGTTGAGTAGTTATATGCTCAGACAGAGCCTCTTTCCCTTGTGCCAGGTTTAAAATTCATCTTCTCACCTCACATGAGAAGGAATACCTGACTGAGGTGCAAGAGTGAATTCTCGAGGTGCTTTTCTCTTTTGTTAGGAGTTCTCAGCACAGGGAAATGCCAGATCAAAAACTGGAGGTGAACATCATGTTTAGTCTCTAGTAAAACCTTGACTCAGGATACCCAGAGACAGCTCTTCCAGAAAGGCTCACAACCCCAAAGCTGGTGCCACTGCAGCCAGGTCCTGGGTAGAAAAGCCTTGCATTGTCTGTTGAAAGACAGGTGGAATTTCCAAGTGAGTTTACAGGATACAAACACCTCAGTTCTTGTGTACTTTGGGAGCATGATTCCCCTTAGTGCCAGAGCCATTTGGATTTAGTACACACGGAGAGGCACCCACAGCAAAGACTGAGGTGTGAGTCATTTGTAAGAAATGCCTGTCATTTCCCACTGGCTACCAGTGGTGTCTAAGATGAACTGAGGTGCAAAGATTTAGATGGGTAAATTTGGCCTCAAGTGTCAACATATATTTTAGAAATATTTTTACAGAGTACAAAGATAGCCGCTCCTTTCATGCAGAAGATTTTCCTCCCAAAACTCTCAGAGATCTTTGGATATAGGAAAGCAAAGATGCTGAAGTGAAAGCCACTGGTTCCAAATGTGTCAAGTTTGGGTGACCAGTCTGTGATATGTCTCAATTTGCAAGTTCATCTAAAATATCTGTGGTCAGAGATGTATACTCTCCTTAAGTTGAGAGTTTAATTTCAGGCCCAAATTCTGTGCTCTAATCTTGACCGTTGGTGCTTCTTTTAATGGGTTATTTTTCTATTCTAAGGAAGGAGCAGGGAGGGCTATACAAGTAATGTATGTATTCACAGATGTTTTATTCTGAGTGCTTAGAAGCCCAAAAGATTGGTCATCCCATAAGCAGTAACGTGACTGGGTTAATTTCACCACTGGAGCCTGACTTTTCAAAGTAATTGGATGTTGTTGTATGGGTCCTATACCACCCTGAGTTTATGTCTCCTTGACAAAGGTAGTGAGCTGCCTTCCCAGATCCTAAGTGAGGCTTCGTTTTCATCAGTGTCACTTTGGGCAACTGTGTAGAGGTGTTTGTACTTTTTGCTGATACTGATTTTTATCTCCTGCTTCTCCAGCTTACCCCAGCAACCTGCTGCTTCACAGCAGTTTCCATGAGTTAGCTTTGTTCCATGTGTCTTCTTGGAGAGGAGAAACATCATTTCACACAATTAAATAAGAAGATATCCCTAAGCAAAAAATGAGTGGTACAGGACTGCCTTAATGTGCCTAGATCAGTATGTACAATAATATTTTTCTTGACTGCTTCCAATCTTTTAATTTCTCATACTTAATTTGATTACCAGCCAGCCTGTAAGTAATGCAGAAAATCCTGCACAATCCAAAAGCCTGTTGATACTGGGGCTTTTTTGACTCTTCAGCAGAGTTGTAACAGAATTAAGGTCTGATTATCTGATTAAAATACATTCAGCCACATACATGGAAAAAAGCCCAATCTCACAAGCATATGAGTGCCTCAAGAAGTCCAGTGAATGCAGTTTTAATGAATTATTTATTTGGTTTTCAGGAAGGGGAAAAAGATGACTTTCATCAACATGAAATAATAGTTACTCTTTATTCAAAAGTATGTTTAATCTTTAACATTTATTTTCACTTGAGCACATTGCTAATGACCACTCATTTCTTCATAAAAAATTACTCCACTACATCTTACAGAATCTGTATTTAAAAAGGCATTGATAAATTGAAGGGAGTTCAAGGAAGGGAATCAAAAATGATTAAGTGCTGCAAGTATTGACTTATGACTGAAGATTAAAATAATTGAATGTGTGTGTGTGGGCTTGCTAAACATTTCTTACAACGTTATTCTCGAAAAAGTAGGTGTTTTATTCTTTTAAATTCAAGTTTGAAAATTGAGAATATTCTCAGGAAGAAGGGTCTAATTGTAAAGTAGATATACTTTTCAACTTAAAGACTCCGAGTTTGTTTCTTGCATAGCTATCTATCTTGAAAATATTTTACTTTCTAAATTCATTGCCATCAATGAAGTATTTTCAGGATAAACCTACGTAACTTTAAGACTTAATATATTAAAAGTAAGCTTTGAAAAAATTTACTGAATTCCCCAATTTGTGTGTGAAAATAAAGATTCAGTTCTTTAGATTAAGACAGCGATTTTTACTGATGTAAAATTTTTTTGGATGTTTGTTTCTGAATCTGTTACTTTGTTGGTAAAATAATAAAGAAAGGAGAAAGAAATCATATTATGCTGCTGTAGCACTAACAGAAAAAAGTAGACAAGAGCACACCATCTGCAAACACATTCCTGTTTATTTTTTCCCTATTTTGCTCCTTCAGTTCTCTGTCATGAAGCCACTATCAGGTGAGGTGCAAGAAGAAATCTCAGGAAAGAGATTTATAGATTTCAGCCCTGAGTAAGAGCCCTGTTTGACTGTTCATAACATTTCTGGAGATGCCTCTTAAGGTATTAGCAAAGACACCCAAAATTACCTCAATGGCTCAAGTAGTCCTTCATCTCACCACATTCCTGGGTATATAAAAGTTAAATAAGTAGAAGAGAAGATTTGTTACGGCCAATATGAGTTTTGCAGTGAGATAGGACAGCAGAATCAGTTTCTTAGGATGAACATTAAAATGTTATCTATTATTAGAAAGAAATGGAGAGAGCAAAAGCAAAAAGCATCATGTTGTAACTTTTCACATACATAGCTTGCTGGGTTTCCCCAGTTTTGATTACTAATGTAGACACAGGATGTAATAGAACTAGGAAGACCCAGAGAAGTGTGACCAAAATGTTCACAAATGAATATCAGGCTTTAGACAAGGGCAAATATAACAGGTAAGTGTTTTTTGCTTCTAAAAGAAGAAAGAGTAGGATGTAGAAGTTTGTAAGTCATGAATTGCACAGAGCAACAAAACAAGTGACATAGACTGTCCCTTGAAATTGTTAGAGAATAGGTTCAAAACAAGCAAAAGAACATACTTTTTCTCACAGTGCATAATTTAAGTGTGGAACTTGTAGCCACAGGGGAGCTTGGAAGCAAAAAGTATAAATGAGTTCAAAACAGGACTAGATAAATTAATTTAAGGATTGGCTTAGTGTTATTTAATAATAATTAAATTCAGTGGTTTACATGTGACCTCAGGCTGAGGAAGTCCCTTGACTGTTGATTTCAGAATCCTGGGATGATGCACTGCGGGAAGGATCACTCTAACAGTGCCCTTAAACATTGCAAAAGTCTGGCAAGAGCCATGATTGGAGACTGTGTATGGCATGTTAAATAGGTCTGATGCCATACAATAAAACTTAGGCTCTTGTGAAGCAAAGACCCTAACTCCTTTTTCCTGACTGCCATCCCCACCTGGTTTATTCCTTACATGAATATCCAGAAGGACCCAGGTTCAGTGCCATGTCTTAGAGAGGGAATTTTGTATCAGCAATAGTGATATAAATATGTGTACATCTAATTTAGACTCCAAGCTCCTCAGGGCAGGGTCTTGTCATTCTAGGTCTCAGTAAAGCACCAGGTTCACCTGTGATGATATAGAAATAATAATAATAAAAAAAATGCTGAACCACATCATTCAAACGGGAAAGGTGTCAAAACGGATCTAAGAAAGGACTTTTTGATTAATAAAGCCCATCTCTTATTTGCATTCCTGGTAACTTCGTGGAAAAAAAAGATGCAAACCCTGAATAAACAGAAATATTTTGTTGGGGCTTGGATTTGCTTTGTTTTTTGGGATTTTTAAAAATTTGTGTGATTTTAAGACATAATAATTGATGTGTTTGGGAAAACTTCAGAGCCTAAGGCTTCTTACTGTAGGACTAAATTGTCCTATTATCCATCAGATGTTATCATAGATAAAATAATAGAAAGTCAATACTGTAAACAACTGAAGCATGAGAACTAATTTTTTTTTTTAAATCCAATTTTAGTGGAAGATAAATCTCTGGTACTTTAATGAACTTTAGTCAAAAGAAAGAATATATCAATGGGATAGGTGTGGTTTTGCTGTCTTGCTGGAAAAGGTGCATTTTCCTTAGTGAGACCACAAAGATGCAGGAACTGATGCTCCGTAATGTCCTGGTGGACAACAGACTCAGTGTGTTGTGTCACCCCTAGGCCAGGTCATATCATACATGGCTGGGGAGTACTGGGCTGTCAGCACAATAAAAACTAGACTGCCTTCCCCTGTCTGCACAAAAATGGAGCTGCTAATGCATATTAGTGCTCTAACAGTAAAACAAACAAACAAAAAAACAAACATCACCTCCCCCCAAAAAAATCCACAACAAAGCACCTAAGAACAAAACCACAGTTTCACATTTGTGTTGTAGCATTTAAATTTACATTGTGCAACATTATTGTTTAAATGCTTTATACTGCCCAGGATCAAGGCTGAGCATGTGTCATACTGAATGGTGAAACATGAACTAAAAGCTTATTGGGAACTGCTAAATTAATGTAATCCACTTTTACTGCCTTAAAACTGATGAGTGGAATTACTTCTATGTGCAGACAGAAGGAGGGAGTTTGTATCACTGTTTGTGGCATCCTTATAAAAACAGTTTCATACTTCTGATAGACATCATCAGAAATGGTTTAATTGGCAAAGATATAGGAAAGTGGTTGAAAAATGGTTGGAGAGCTGAAAGGTTTGCTTTACATCTGGAAACTTTAAAAGTCTGATAGTTCCTAGCTGTAAAAAGGGAAAATTTACCACAGAAAACTTCTGTGCTTACAGTAAATCAGTCTAACAGACACACCTATAGCTTTGGATGACACACAGCTGAGGTTACATGGTGAAAAGATGCATTTAGATAAAAGCCATGGAAATTAACCATTAAATGGTAAACCTCTCTGAAGTCTTTAAAAAAATACTCTGACAGCTAAAGGGTTATGTTATGCATCTGGAAATTGGGCTGTTCAGGCGAGTAACAAAATGCCTGCCATGTATGTATGGGTAGTGCCTTTGTGCTCACAAGGGTTATTTAAGGCCTTTCAATTAAAGACATGCCAGAATATTTGATGGGTCAATACTAAGAGCTGTATGTCTCCTCCTCCCTGCCCCAGTTATCTTTTGTGAGTGTTTTGAAAGTTGAAGCCCCACCTCTCACAGTACAAGTTTGATTAGCTTCTTCAATGCTCCCTCTTGTCTCCAGCAGAGCTGCATGTCTCTTGTTATTTATTTTATGCATTAAATGCTTACAGTGTGCTTGGGGCTGTACAAGAATAAATATAAAGGGAGTCCATGCCCTGTAGGACTTACTGTGTGGAAGGCAGAGAGGAGTAATAGCTTGGGTGTTGGTACTGGCTGTTGTTCAGAAAATACAATGCATTATTGTTTCAGGAATAGTCCAAGAGCATGGATCCGGGGAATGGGCTGGAATGAAGATGAGATAACCAAGGCTTGAACAACAGAAGATGTGTTGGGGACGGGATATAGAAAGTGAGGGAGCAGAAGTCAGAGGATTAAAGGGACACAAAGTGCCACAGAGAGATAAGAATTAAGATGTGAATTACCTCAAGGACATAGTTATACACAACCTGAAAGTGAAGGAGCTGCTTAAACTTGAAACAAGCATGAGAGAACCACAAATTGCTAAATTCAACCAAGAGGAAAAGGCAAGAACAAGTCTCTCCTGGTAGAATATTTCCAATCTTTAGTCTGTTTTGTAGAGGAAGTTGACTAAAATATCTTAAATCTCCTGCATGTGAATGGTATCAAGAGATAGTTGGAGTGGGACTAGCCATCAAATATTTATAATTATGATTTCCTTGATGACATAGGATCTCTGTTGTCTGACTTTATTTCAAGTACTTCCTCTCTTCAGGATAATCATGTTTGTACTATAGTAAATCTTTTCCCTTCCATTTATGAATTCTACATAATAAACACCACCATCAATTTATTTAGTGATCATTTCAGCCACTGGAAGTATTTCCTACCACAGGCCACTCTGAATTCCCACATAATCTGAATCAGTAGCACTCTTGACTGATTGTTAATTCTTTCATCTCAACTTTCATCTCAACTCAACAAGGAGGCCCTGAGCTCAAATTATGTTTAACAGCTTTTGACATTTTGGATGTAAAAGTCATGAATAGCTGTAAATTGTTTTCTAGATGATTTGTGTGTCTGTACTTAGGGTAAAGACGAAGAAATCTTTGTTGTCATAAAATAGCCCAGGTGTGCAGAAAGCCACAGTGACAGGTGTAACAACCTTGCTATGGATTTCACACACATCATGAAACAACATACCAAGGAAAGGGACTCAAAAACAGTTCTTCTACTGAAAGTAATATCATTATTCATAGGAAAGTAGTTTGTAGTATTTGTAGCTACTCAGAAAATACAAACTTATTTCTCCTTGACCTAATTCCAACATGCTGTTCAAACCCTAACTTGTTTTATATATTTTCATTGTGTTGAAAGAGAAAGTCATTCCTCACAAAAGTGCTTCAAGGCTCATGTAACTTTTAAAGTCATCATAGTTATTTGATACCATTATCTAGTAATCACTTTATCAAACTCTGATGATTACCCACAAGCAGCTTTGAGCAGGACTGTTGAGAAGGGTGTGGATTGATGAAGACAGGACTGTTTGATATTACTCACTGAGCTCTCTGGCTTGTGGGCAGTAAATGCCACTGCTTTTCACATTTGAAATGCAAAAGATATATTTACTTCAGTATAACACTGTGTTACATCTTCTGAAAAGGGAAACTCTCTTGCAGTCCATAACTCCTCTTGTTCTCTGAAATAAAAAGTAAATCTATTTTTCACTTATTTCAGTGGTGTGATGGCCTCTCTGTAGTTGTAACTGGAGCTTGCATTGTATCACAAACCTATTGCATTGGGAAGAAACAGTACATTTTCTATTAGGAGTCAGTGGCTTTCACTCTCATGAAGAAAATGTCACCTTATTTCCCACAAACATAAGCTCTATGAGTAAACTTGGTTATAAAATGACATATTCAGCACAAATATAGGTAGAGAAAAATAGTAGGAGTGTGATACAATAGGATTTAATCCCAAAAGACTCCCTAAAGAAATGCAGATTAATTCACTACAGTTAGCAGCTTATCTATGCTCTTACAAGTGTCCTGAGGATGACAAGCAGGGATTTCACTTAGCTAATGTGCTTAATGCTGTCAGACCAGACATTCAGGGCTCTCAGAATTTAGGAACAAATTTCCAGTATGGGCCCAAACTGTACACACTTGGCCAGCACTGTGTTATGTGGAGATCCTGAACAAGGACATGAGTATGTGGAATATTTCCATAAAGAGTCCATTGAGGCGAGCATGCATGCACTAACTGGATGCAGTTTACTGGGGGCTTGAAAGGTTTTGAAAAACTTCAGAGTATTCTTTGGTGTGGCCTGAAAGCAAATGTTTGTGACCCTGGGAGCTAACCACTGGCCAGGTGAATGTGGAGTCCTTGGAGGGTTTTATAAAGAGAAGATACCAATGCTTCCCCAGTGGGCCTGCTGCCAGATGGGCTAAGGTCCACGTACCATCTGCTGCCCCTGAAAGCTCCTTCCTCACAGAGGTTTGGATTTTCCAGCGCCTTGCCCTGGTCCCATGGTGAAACAATGTGGGAACTGCATTGGCTTTGCTCACATTACAGGGGAATTGAGCACAGGGAACAAGCACGGGGAAACAGCACCAGTCATCTGACATGGTGGGAACTGGGGCCACTAAAACTGTCTCTCTTTTTGGAATGCAAATTGCTTTTGATATTCAAAATATTCTTGCATCCTTAAAACAATCCCATACCAGTGGAAGAGAAGGATGCTGGTTGCAGTAAGGCCCCAAATGGGTGGGACAGAAGTTGTGTGATCTCCAGTGTTGCCAGTAGAGCACAGTAAGTAATTACAACAAATTCAACAAGCAGAGAAAATTATCATTAAGCAACTGTTCAGACACCTGTTTGACCTTTTGAGGAATTCCCATTTCATGTCAGTAGGTGAAAATATTGATTGTGATCAAGTTCCTGATATAAATGTTAGATATGGTGGCATATCTTACAAAAATAAAAAAGGTAAATACAGAAAGTGCAAGTAGTGTTCTTATATTTGCAACTTCTTGTTTGCTTCTTTCTTGTAGATTCTTTCCTGTCTTGGAGAATCAAACAGCTTTCTTGAGGGTTTTTTTTTGTGCATTATAAACTGCAGTGAATAACATATACTTAACAAAATTACACACTGCATTTGCTGTGAGCAGCACCCCAGTTCCTTTTCACTCCTGAGAAGAACACCATCACCAAGAAAATCACCGACCTCCATTTCCAACTCACTTTTATTTGGCAGCAAACAGTCGAGTTTGTCATTGGCTTCCTCTAGTATTGTTCAGCTCATGTGGTATGAGATCACATTAAAGAAGATTGTTGCAATTTGTCTCATCTTGTGAAAGCACATGCTGTCCCTGTGCACTCAAGCCATACTTTAAGTATGAGGGATTGAGTGGACCTAAGGAATGCTGAGTAAATATGTTGCTGCAATTAGGGCTTGAGAAAAAAAAAAAAAAAAAAAAAAGGTGCATCCAGTATTTTTCACTCCTTTACCATTTGTGTATAAAAGGTATACATGATCTTTCCCCTATACTCACAATATTTAGCAGATAAAATAGCCTGGAAAATTTTATCATCTTGAGAGCTGCGTTCTGTACTGTTTACCTGCAGAGCAACTGCTGCCTGTAAAACAAAAGAGAATCTGGCCTTGTAAATACTAAGACTGTCATTTCTGAGGTAACCTAGTAAAATTCATTTTTCTTTGTGTTTTGTGCACAACACAGGGAGGTCTGAAACACATTATTCTAGAAAAGGGTGCTGCAAGATAGGAATCTCTTCCCCATGGCATGCAGTGGTTTGATTTTGCATTTAAATAACATCTTTCACCCAAGATCTTGCAAGTTTTAAAGCTATTAATTTAGCCTCCCAACAGCCTGTAAAGAAGTTACAAATGAACAGTAGATAACAGTAGATGTAATAGTAGATAACTTAATAATAGGTTTATCTTTCTCCTGTGGTCACAGAGACCAACACAAAGCCCTGTTTTATGTTCTGTATGAATATTAACTTGTGATGCTTGTGGTTTTTGAATGGCAAACCAAGAGACCTTGGGTTTCATGTTCAGAGAAAGTGAACATCTGAAATTGCTCTTCATTTCAGCTAAAATTCTGAGTGCTTAGAGTGAAAGTCAAGTCTGTGTAGTCTCAAATTATTTTCCCATAAACAGGGACTCTGTGGTCAATGAGCTACTTCAGAAAACATTACCTGAGGTATTTTGTCTTATGTCACACAGTTTGTGTCTAGACACACAGATAGGATAGACCCAAGCTCCTCTGTCTTTGCTTTGAAATGACCAGGTATGAGATAGTCCAAGTGTGGAAGCAGAATGCATAAAGTTAATGACCTGCAAAGGATTGGTCGAATTTACAGTCTTCTGCTGGAAATATAATAAATGGCACTCTTTCCTCTTACGTGGCTTCAAAGGTGACTCCAAGCTGTGTATTTTTGACCAGACTCTGTATTTTGCTTTAAATGCCATTATTATAATTGTTTATATGCAGAAGACAGACATTAAAGTCACGCTATTTAAGCAGCAGTAACACCATTATCTTACTGATGCTTTAATTGCTGAAGAGCAATTGAAGAATGCAGTCCATGTCTAGCTGCTCCAGTATTTTGGGAATAGCTTCTCACACGTATGTTGCCCTTTGACAGAGAGAAGTACAGCCAGTGTGCTGGCTATATTGAGATTTTAATGGAGGAAAACTTTGCTCTTTACCTTCACCCTTGGCTTTACATTGAAGCCAACAGGAGCTTTGTTGTCTGAGCTCAGGATCAAGTCCTCATACCTAAAAAATATGTAAGTTACTGCATAGTGAAATCTACTTTAGATTTGTTTCCTGTGCACCAGCACTCAGGAGGATCAAAAACTATTTTTAAAATGCCAAGACTAGGTTGGTGATTAATGAGGAATTTATTTTATTTTGCAGTGTCTCTTATTTAACTGAATGCCTCTGGAGACGTGCTTTAAACAGCAAGGCACTATCTTAGACTAGTATGGTAGATTTTCATCTCACGTTGACTCCATTAAAGTAAGCTTCTATAAACAGACATCAATTACAACCAGTTTAAAGGGTTTTAAAATGTAATCCAGCAGTGCTGCTTAACTAAATGAATCCTGAGAACTGATCTCCAGTGAATTAATAGAGCAGTGTGTGGAGAGCTCACTATGAATCTGAGTTAATGACTGGAGAAGATCAAATTAATTACAACTGTCTCTGAGGACGTGCAGGGAAGAAGTCCCTCACATCAGCTAAGGTTTGATTAACTCTTCAGGTACCAAATAGAGATTTTCTACAAGTTATTTTTTAAGTAATTGCCAGTAAGACAATGGAGTGAGTCAGCTTGTCATTTCTCAAGTGGCATGCAACTACTGTAAGAAGTGCCAGTGCTGAATTTCTGAAAACTCCAATTTTATTTTTTATAACTCTCTGTTTAATTGAGGATTTTTCAATCAAAGATGAATGCTAATATCATACTAAGATTATAACAAAGTTATTACATAGCATTTTCTCTGCATGTTAATATAGAAACCATTGGGAAGACAGGTTCACATTTTGGATAAATATCCAAGACTATGCCATTAAGTTCCCTCTGATTTTTTGCACTTATTGTTACTACTACTACTATGATTATTCTCTACACAATTTTATTTGATCCTATAGTGTCAAAGAAGATGTGATTACTGAATTAATTAATACTCAAAATAAGAATAAAACTACTGGCTCAATACAAGGCTATCCTGATATGGTTATGAGGCCAGGAAGGCACACAAGTTGGTGTTTCTGAGAAAATAGATATTGAAGTTAAAAAAAAAAAAATTCAAGTCATAACTGAAGAAGTGTGTATGGGCATTGATCTAAACTTCCATCTTCTCAGAGACAAACTCCTTTGACTTCTTATCTCCACTCCTGGTACAGCAAACATTTCACTTTATAGAAGTGTGAGGTCAGCACTCTTTGTGAGGGACAGACCAACCCAAAGAGTAACCAGAGTTGGCCTGGACACTGGAATCACAGAATCACAGAATGAATGAGGTTGGAAGGGAGCACAGTTGGTCTCCAGCCTGCCTGCTCAAGCAGGGTCATCCTAGAGCACATTCCAGAGAATTGCATCCAGACAGTTCTTGAGAATCTGCAGTGAGGGAGACTGCACATCCTCACCTGCACAGTGAAAAACTTCTTCCTCATATTCAGGTGGAACTTCCTGCACATCATTCTCTGCCCACTGCCTCTTGTCCTGCAGCTTGGCACCACTAAGAGTTTGGAAACATCCTCTTGGCAGCCTCCTTCCAGATACTTATGACATTGATGAGGTCCCCTCTCAGTTGACTCTTCTCAAGACTGAGCAGGCTCAGCTCCCTCAGCCTGTCCTTGTAAGGGAGATACTCCAGTCTCCTAAACATCTGGCTTGCCCTCTGCTGAATCCAACCCCTTGGCACACTTCTCTTAGGTTTCTCTGCAGAGGCTGACTAGACATGTACAATTGGAAAGAGACTTTCTTTTTAGAAATGCACACATACTTGCACCAGACAGCATAAAGACATGACTCCAGCCTATGAGCCACATGAGCAGGCTGTAATGGCAACTGCATGCTGCAGAATTAAATTCATCCTCTCCCCATGCTTTTGCATTACTCAAAGATTGAAAGAATATGCTCCTTGTTTTTATAATTCAGTGACTATTTGGTTCTTGTCTTTTTTCCCCACAAAACTGCAACAATAAAACCCTGCAATGTTTTCACCTTTACAGTACATTAGAAGGGTAATGGGGGTGCTGTCAAGCAGGAGAGCAAGAAAGGCTAAAGAACACATAATTATCATGAGCCTATAGAGAAGAAGATATCTTCACTAAGAAGGGAAGGTGCTAGATAGTTCCTAAACTGTTAAGCAGTATTTAGAGTAGGAATAAGCAATACAAGCAGTCCTTTCTTCCTCTATCCAATAACTGCCTCTATCCAATAGCTGAAACTCCAGAAAGAGTTCAGAGAAAAAGAAGTGATGTGCTAGATTGCAACAATTTTCAAAGTACTTTATAAGCAAGGCAAATTAGACATATGATAACATGATGGTTACTCTGAAATCACTGGAATAACCTCTTTCATGTGAAGTGAATACAGTGATTCAGCAACGAGAACTCAGCCTCAACACCCTGATTTTCACAGACTGACACAAATATTCTTCCCTCTGTATTCAACTTCTTCCACAAAATCTATGCAGCAAAGAGAAAATTGCTAACGTTAGAGTTTGGGGAGATTTGTTTTTTCTACTCTGAAGTTTTGGTTGTAAAGCATTTTGTCATTGTGTGTGTATAACATATGCTTTCTTATCCACAATGTATAGTTAAACTCTGGTTCGTTTTATAATTTCAACTGTTTAGAACTGTAGAGCCATTTTTTTGTCCAAAGTATTATTTCTCATCTAGCAGACTCTGCAGTTAAGGTGGCATATTTCTTCCAGACAAGTGTAAAATCATGCACTTGAATTCAGAGCAATGGAAAAATCACTGTTTTTCAGGGATATTTTGGGGGGTGTTGCACCGGCCTTCATTACTTACAATCTTCTTTATTTCCTGCCTGTATATACATAGAATTTGGCTTCTTATGCCTACTTCAAGGAATTTTTTAGTGAAGTACAATGACCTCACTCACTATTTGCTTGGTTTTGTTTCAAATTAAAGTCAAAATGTGCTTTCTCTAACAATTTTAAAAGTTCTTCCTCACATTTCTTCAAATTTTCAAGAACTTTTTAAAAACTTCTTTTCATTGTACACTGGAACTTAAAACAGTGCTCCAGTACCTGTCTCATCAGTGGCTTCAACACCACAATAATGTTACTCTTCTCCTCTTGCACATGGTGTTTCTGCTTCCAGCAGTTCTTTGGGAAACAGCTGGGCTCTGGTGTTATGAAGCAGACTCCCCAGACAGGGGCAAAAGAGAGCTCCTTTATTGCAAAAACCAAGCCTTCTTAAGCAGTTAGGTTTTTATCATGTTACATACTTTAAAAATACAACAAACATAACTCAACCAACCACCATACAACACGAGGTGTACACGCCATGGTTATGTAACCTGCTTTTCCTACCTCTAATTTGGTGGAGCCATTCCCAGAGTTCTTTCCTACTTAGCCAAAGTAACAGAAGTGAGCCATGATTTTACAAGGGTAACAAGGCCTTTATTTTGTCAAGTTTCACCTATCTGCAGCATTCTAGAAGCTCCGTGATGCAGCAAAATAAGCAGCTTTAACCTGCAAGAGGAAGCTGCTCTTTTGGAGATAAAGATACATCTTGTTCATTCATATGTCATTGTATATTTTGTGCTGTGTTAAAATGGATTTAGACCCAACTTACTTGGAGAGTCAGGTCACCTTTTAGTACTGCCCAATATTTGCCATTATGGTGTTGTGCTTATATATTTTCATGTTAGATAACAATATGAATCATGAGAGAAAATGTAAACCTCTTTGGGCATTGCAGTGGTTGTATTCTTCTGTGTCTACTTTTGATCCATGCAGAGACTTTAAAAATACCCCTTTCAGAGAATTGTGCCCAAGTGTCAA
This sequence comes from Sturnus vulgaris, assembly GCF_052056855.1. Lineage (NCBI taxonomy): Eukaryota > Metazoa > Chordata > Aves > Passeriformes > Sturnidae > Sturnus > Sturnus vulgaris. The sequence continues at coordinate 59,934,216 of NC_142243.1, read as the reverse complement.
ACTGTCAGTTAGCTAGTTCTTAAGCCATTTGACATGTACTATATTGTTATGGTATATGCCTGATTTTCTAAAAAGAAATCTGAGGAGTTCATGTCATCACAATTTCTTTGTACAACAAACTGGTAGCTCTCTTGAAGACTGTAGTCAGACTTGTCCATCTAAGCCTGTTTTTCATAAAGCCACATTGATTGGTGCTATTTATTTTCCTGTTTCTTAATTAAGAGAATCCAATACCATATTTTTCATTACTTTTATTGGGATTGAAGTCTGTTTAGTCTCTTATTTACAGAACAATTCTTAATTATGCGTTTTTGCTACCAAATTATGATTTTCCTTATATTTTCCCTATATGTTTTTCTCTCCTAGTTAAGTTTTATTCTTATTTCAGCTTTTGTATATTCTCTTTTGAATCCTCAGATGTAGATATTAGTCAGAGTTCACTTCTTTATACGACATCAGGAACCTAATGAACCTAATATTGTCATGATCTCTGGTTCCTCATCACTCACCAGCTTGATGTCCAGATGTTAATTCATCTTCCCCAGTTATTAGGAGGTCCAAATTAGGGTTACTGCTTTTTATGTACAATATATTTTTAGTTTTAAAGAATTGTTGGCATGTTTTAGAAACTCTGATCAATTTATTTTGTTGTGGACTGTTTTTTTTTCACTACTTAACTATAAAAATTTATCACATAATTTGTCACCTCTTCCATCTGTCCCCTCCCCCACTTCATATGTTAGATGCAAATACATCTGACAAAAGCATCCTGCCCTGACTGGCAAGTTTTTAATAGACTCCTATTCAGGCTTTTAAAATGAGCAAATAGTCCACATTTTACAGAAATTAAAAATTGTCACTGAAATTGACAACTTTCTGAAGCCTTTTACCATTTATGTTGCATTCTCTGATGTAATTCAGCACTTCTTGATGTTTGACTGGGATTTAGGTTCCAGTATCCCTTGACTCTGGATTTAATTATGTGTTTCTCTAACAACAGCACAGCTGTAATGAAGACTACTACTATTTAAATATGAAGCTTCCACAGTGAATTTTTCCTAAATCCAAGTACATTTCTTACCTTTTGCTCATCATTATTAGTTGTGTCACACAGCATTGTTATGTAAAACACTTTGCAACCTTTACACTGCTCCAAAGAGCAAGGATTGAGATTCCATAAACTGAAAGGAAGAGGCATCCTAACTCTTTTGAAACCATAGCAACTTTAGTAACCTCAGAAAAAAACCGTGCAAATGCTTACAGTACAATTCATGTGGCAGCTGCAGCAAGTGGTTGACCTTTGCAGAGAATTAAAGGAAGGATCCTGAGTGAGATATGGACCATCTGACTGAGGAGTATTTAGGAGTTCCAGATTGAGAGCAGGATACTTGGTGGACATCACATCCAATGCCAGGGTAGGTGACTAGAAGGTGAGAAGCCAGAACTAGGATGGGAAAAGGGCTAAAAAAAAAAAAAAAAAGAGATTTTCAGATGGCAAGAGTTGAATAGAGGATATTTGAGAAAATTAGTTTTTATATTATAGTCAACACAATGAGATTTGGAAAATAATGAGAAACGTTCTTGGTGTAGAAGTAGACAGGTGAAGTGAGATTATTCATGTGAGGGGAGAATAATAATTGCTGATTTTGGAGCATCCTTCTGCAATGCACGGAAAAGAAAGAGGCTGAAGCAGTCCCACAAATAGTCAAGAATAGTCAGAAAGGAAAGGATGAGAAAAGTGGTTTTGCCTAGTGAGGAACAAAGCAAATTATGAAGGTCAGTCATAAACAAAGTCTTCTTTCCAGAGCAAAATATCAATTAGAGATTACCTTAGAGGCCTGAGGAGAAGGTATTGTTGTCAATCTTGACAAAAAAGAGGAGAATTAGGGAAGAGAATAAAGTAATTTTTACAATGTAAATTCCTCATGGCAGAAATCTGTCTATTTTATTTTTCTGCAAAGTATCATGCATGTTTATGACTCTGAATCAATCATGTTCCCTGAAAAGTAAGCCTTTAGTTGCAAACATAGTCCAAAAAGGAGGGAAGATGAAACAGATTGAATGGGACAGTGGGGTAGGAAAAGCATCCTTGGGACTATAGCTAAAGGTGTAACAGCAAATGCAAATAACCTGAAAGGGCTTGATACAAAAACAACGAAAAAAACCCCACACAAACAAACAAACGAAACCCCAAACAAACAAACAAAACAAAACAAAACAAACCCAAAAAGCCAAACAAACAACAAAACATTAAAAAATGTTAAGAGAAGAAGGAAAAACAATAAGAATGTATAGAAAGCAGCAAGTAATTAAGGTGATATCTCTGTGCCACAATGCAAAAATTCAGTATTCTCATGCTGGGCAATGAATGTAGGTCCCCAACCACATCTCTGGCCTCTGCCTAGGAAGGAGACTGGAAACAGAATGTGATGGAAAGCAGAAAAAGTTGTGTGGGAAAGAGAAAATTAGCAGTTATGTCAAGTAGGTGCAGTAGATCAAGATCTCTGAGGTTTGACTTTAATACCACTCTGAGCCACAATACAGCACCCACCTGCTACCACACAAAAATATGGTTAATGTAGCAAGTGCTACCAAAAGTCCTTACTTCATTACTAGGTTGGGCTGTAACTAAAAGACCAAATAGTTTCAGACTTTGAAGGGTCAATTCCAATGTGCTATGGAAAACAACACCATCTCCCACCTGCCAAGCACCTAATGTGTCTCAGTGCCAGCCCTGTGGTGGAGCATTTGTGTTAGTCTGTACAGAGAGATCAGAGGGAATGCATCCACCTGGATTAAAGAGCTAGGATAATTTGCTTTGTGTTCAGCTGGTGCCATGAATATTTTCCTATATCCAGGGAATTACTTCATAGCCATGAAATTATATGAAAAGCAACAGTTCTTAATATTGTGCCAGCAAAGTGAAATAGTACAGGTGCAGCTCCATAGGTGACTCTGAATTACCACAGTTGCATGATCACTGTGCTCTACTCTTGCTGAGAAGCATTCCTGTAAATATAATATCCGTGTTCTCAGCAAGAACGATGCTGCACTGGGAAGTGTTCACATGGGGAATAATTTTCCCATGGAATAATTTTCAGTAATACTGGAAGGAAGGTATCTATTCACTGTATGTTACCGGCCTTTTCTTGGAGTGGAACTATCCTCCAATATGCTAGATATGTACTGTTGTTACTTTAAAGCTGAAAAAGGATAACTAAACTGATTGCTCCTTTACCTGAAGTTGTTCTGTACCAGAAAAGGGAGTCATAAAGCCTTTTAATGGCTATGCAGCTGACCAGCTCAATGTACCATAACTGTGCCTACATATTATAATTCCTATTATTTGAATTGTCAGAAGCATAGGGTATATTCTGGGACAAAAGAGAAAGAAGTCACAGATTCCCATCTGGGACAGCTTCCTGGTGGTCCTTTTTATACCAGTAACCAAGGACTGATGAGGCAGGCACGAGGCCTACCATAATTCTCATTAAGAGAACATCAAAGAGTGTTAGGTATGTGGTATACTAAAGTAATTTCAGTCACATGCAAAAAGGCAACTTCCATAAGTTCAGTCGGGCAGACTGCCGTGGCAGTAAGGCACCATTCCAGCTGAAAAGTGAGTCATTTTATGAGTCTAAGGATACAGAAATTGCCATATTGCATTGGATCAGGAATCCATCTACCTTAATGTCCAGTCTCCAGCACTGACCTCCTCAGAAAATGATGTCTGACAGTAATCTCACTGATAAATTTTTCATGCAAGAACTGACTGCTGGATAAGGCTCTAGACACAGAATGTACAAATGGATGAAGCCTTATAGATGGATGTAACGGAGAAAAATAGTGGAGCTGCTCAAGGATGTCTTGTCGTCATAAGTGGACAGGCTTTACTTTAAGATGTATCTTTATTAGGGAATTCTTTGTGTTTCTGACGTGCAACAGCAACCCAGAGCATTCAATAATGGAGGAATGCTGCAGAGGGAAATTCAGGGATAGGTTTCATAGCAGAGCTAGTTGAGGGTATGGAGAAGAGACCAAGAAGGAAAAATCACAGGAACCAGTAAGTGCTGTAAACACAAAGAACAGAAGAAAGACAAAAATAAACATCTGAGATGCACAAGTTTGCTGCTCCCATATGCAGACAGCAATATCAGATCCTGCAGATAGCCCCTAGGGCTATGTTTAAGTAGACACATCAGTTGCTTTGCAATAGTTTGCATATTTTGAAACTATTTTGTAGACCATAACCCTCTCCCCAGCACCGACTGCCAAAGGAGTGGCCAGTTCTTTTCATTAAGTTTAGATAATTATTTAATTCAGTGGCTGCACCAAGAAGAACAAAATATTAAAAAGCAAGACTAAACAATTGTTTTATGAAGGTTTAATGCCTGCCATTCAGCCTAGAGCAGCAGCAGGGTAAATGAATTTATAGTTTGGATAAGTAATGAGATACGCAATACAGTGAATACTATAACATAAGAAGTGAGTATTATAACATGTCCTGATTATAGAGGAATTATTGATGATTCTTATTTTTAATGATGAAAACATTGTATTTCCCCGTCTCTTGCCATGACCTGTCTATTATTGTTCTGAAAGCTGTCTTATATATATGGATATGGGTCTGATCAACAGGTACATGCTGTACAGAAATCTGTGTGCCAAAAATATCTAGTTGGAGAACACCCTTAATTAAAAGTTTCATATTGAATAAGTTCAGTTCTGAAAAGAACAAACCAAATCTAAACAATATTAAAAGTTTTGTAAACTGTTGCATTAAAACTTGTTATTTTTTGCTAATGTTTAATCAAGAGTTTGTCTTACTGAATATGCTAAAGAGCTTACATTTACATAATTGTGGAAGTGATAATAACAGGTGTATTTCGGAGGTTTGCATTCAGACTATACTCAAAGCAAGTAATTGTTGCAAGAGATTATTTTTTCTTACTCCTTGCCCCATCCCTGCCCAGAACTGTATAACCGAGCACTTCACTGGAGGACAAAATTCGTTGTAGTTCAATAGAAGATAATAAGATATAAAACTCTGAACTATATACAAATGATAAAACATTCTAAATTAAATGCAACATGAAAATGCTTAGAAATCACCTCAGGTAACTTTAAGAATATTTACTTAAATCACAGGGGAAAAAATAGGAATAAAAGGTCCATTTAACCAAAGAAACAGGAATTTTTATATAATGTATTGAGAATGAAGTTTGGCTTCAGTAGAAACAAGAGTTCTTTTTTCTTCATAATTGAAATCTTTAGGGATCTATCTAGAATGTTGCTTAACATCCATAATTTAGAAGTAGTCTGTTTAAACTCAGTGGAGATGTGGGGGTTTGTATGTTCTTATATCCAGGACATGTGCTTAATAACTTAACCAATAACCTTAGTAAATTAGAGACAGAGTAGCCAATTTTGGACTTGGCAATGTGGATTGAATAGCTGATGTCCTGAGAAAGCAGAGCTCTTAATTCTGGAGGCATTAAATACGGGGTTGGAATCAAGAACGGTCTTTTTTTCTCTCAACATTATAAACTTCCATCTGATGTTAGACAGAAATATCCTCACCTGAACTTGGCTTTATGTGACTGTCCATGCATGTTTAGCTGGTTTTCTGTCTTCGATGGGTCTCCATCAGTGCTGTTTCAAGTTGGATTTTTTGGAATTTTTAAAGCAAGGCATTTAGAAAGGAAAGCACTCAACCTTAAATTTCTAATTGCTCAGTTTCAATACTTGTTGACTGTTGCAGAGGCATTGCCCAGGCAAAATTAAGTTCACCTCATTTTTGTTGAATTTGAAAAAGTAATCTTTAATTTGCTAGTATGAGAGAGGATGCTTGTTAGGCAGGGGTCACCTTCTTTGGGCTTGCCTTGACCACAGGATGAATACTGCCTTTGAAACAAGGCATCAGCAGACCTGCTGGGTGATTGTCTTAATCCACTTTGTCTAATAGTCTGGGTAAACTGAGGTAATTCTTCCTCTCAAAGGTAAACATAAATCTCATGAAGTAGCCACTATGCCTGTGTGTGAGCAAAGTATTTTTGCTAATGTCTCAGCAAGTGACATCAGTGCAGAATGTTCAAAATGTTGGAAGCTGAATGCTGTAACTCCCATTTGCTGCATTTCTTAAACCACTAAGAAGGGAAGGCTCTGTTTTAGTGAGTGAACATTGTACTTTAGATTGTTGCTGACCTTGCTGCTGCTGTGACCCTGCCAGGAGGGACAAGTAGCACTAGGAATGACTGACTGATGGATAATATTTGAGATTTCAGTACTCTGCTAGGTGACATCATGGGACGACTCAGGCCTGAAAACCATTCTGCTTGCTGACATTAAACAGCAAGAGCAGTGTGGTGTGCCTGATCCCACAAAAAGTCTCTTACTGCAGCAGGGAGGAGAGCAGATCTGAAGGGCAGAAGAGAACATGAGGATGTACAAATCCTGAGGAAGTATTAGCTACAGTGACAATGCAGGCTTTAGATTGTTGAATCCTGTCTCCAAAAGTATTTGGAAAGCCTCTCACTTTCTGCACACTACTGAGTTTAGATAATACATAGTAACTCCTGTGTCAAAGATGAGTAGTTGCTTATTTCTCTAGGAGAGAGATCTAAGGGCAACAGCAGGCAATTTTCTAATCAGTGACTGTATGTTGAGTGGTATTTGGTGAATTCTGAAGAGGAAATCTGGAAATTAAAGAAAAAAGTTTTAAAATCTCATTTAGCACATCAGTTCAAAATGAAATTGTCTTTTGGAGGGGTTGGCTATACCACTCCATGGGAGAAACTATTTTCCTAGTATATAAGTGAGCTGCTGAACTTGCAAACATGTTTTTCCTATGAATGGGCTACAGGAGATTTTCACTGACAGGTTATTATGACTACTTTAATGCACATATGACCTATTGTCTAAAGGACAGTTAAAATTATAAACTGTTCATAAATTTACTGACATTGTTGGCTACAGTATTACAAGAGTAAACATTTAATTTGATCCTCATTTCTTAAAATAGCAGTATTGCTACTACTGCAAAAATGAAAAGAAGAAATCTGTTGAAGAAATCTATTTCAGGTCTCTGCATATTAGTCCTCCAGCCTTGCTTATGTGTATTTGTGACAAATGAAAGTAGTCATATTAAATCTCCATTTAGTATGAAAATGAAAGCAACAATTTCATACAATGCACAGATTTCTGATTAAAGTTCTTATAAAGCCCTACGTCCCAATTCTAAGAAATCATATCTGTTCATGATCTTTCTTTAAATTATTTTTTTATGTAGTTGTCTGTCCCAGCTACTCATGATACATGTGAGGCATAAAGAATAATCTTGTAAAAGGGGAGGCTTATGAGTTCTTACAGTGCTTACTCAGGTAAATTTCCTTCAGTGAATAGGAATTATTCTCAAGTGATAATTGCATCATCTGGCTCACGATTTGAGTATTTAGAGACCTTTCTATTCAGTGCTAAAAATGATGTTAAAATGCAATGAAGTGATATTCACAGTTTTCTGCCCTGTTCTGCACTTCCTCACATTCTGCTTGTTCTCTCACACATAGGTAGTAGTCACTTAATGACAGAAAAAAATCTTAGGGGCAGCAATAAGTTGAAGTGAGAATTCCCCTTGTGGTCTTTTAATTTTTATATGCTGATTTTTGCCCTCAAGCAGGTGGAAGAACTCTGAGTTCACCAGTTGTTGCTTATATGAACCGAGTTTTTACCAAAGTCAATTTTAGAATAAATCTGTTAAATGCCTCACGTTCAGGGACAACATTGCTATCAAAGTTCATTTTGTTGGTTTTGCCTAACTGTGGCCTCTTTTGATGCCAAACAAATAATACCCTTATATTGCTTGTTGCTTGCAGCACATATTTATTCCAATGGCTCTCAATATAGCCTTCTACACCCTTCCCTTCTGTCTTGCAAAGTCCATGCTTGCTGGTTCCTTGATTCTTTAGAAAATACAGCTGGGATTTATTTGCATAATTTATGGTGTAGAGTTTTAGGATTGTGTTGAGGACTCCTAAAGCACGGCCACAGAAGGAAGGGAGGTTTTAAATAAGATAAATCATCATGATCAGAACATATATGTCATTTCATGCTGTTTTGCCATAAACCTGGAATTCATCATAGGAGAATAGAGTGGGACATACAGGTAGTATCAGGGCCAAGTAATGACTGCAGAGCACTGTAAGATTGCTGGAGTGGCAGCTTAATGTAAATTTCATGAGGAGAAATGTTAACCTTAAACAACCAAATACAGTTCAGTTCAGTCAATATATTAAGGTTCAAAACCTCAAAAAATTCTGAAAGCCGAAATCCACATCATGTGTGAGATATGAAGCAGGATTGGGGATGAGATGGGATGGCATAGGCAGATGGGGGAAGAGGTATCCAACCACTCAGGAAACAGGCTTGGCATAAGACTGTAATGACAGGGAAAAATGATGGTATTTTGTGTTGCATGGATCTGCGAACTGTAGAATTGACAAACAGCTAAGCAGAAGAAAGAATTCAGTCAGAGAAGTGTTCATGTCACAACAGCAAAGCTATTATCATGATCATAATACTGCAGAAAAAAGCAAAAGAAAGAAATTGGAGGTGAGAGGACAAATTTCTGTGAGGAAAAGCTGGCTTAGAAATGGGTGTAAGTTACATGAATATCAGTATTAAAAATAACATGTAAGAACCAAGCAGGCAAGGAAGGCTGTAGTAGAAATGCCATTAGTGTCTAATTAAAGCAATAGTGAGAATAAAGTTTTTCTACTTTCCTATATAAGGATAGAGCAGCTTACTACTGTTTTCTCCTTCAGTATATTATACAACAACTGAAAGACTAAAAAGCCATGGAAGAGTCCTCAAATAGATGAGAATAAAATTTAGCTCATTGCCTCCTTGTAAAACTGAAACATTCAATAACATGGAAAAGAGCATAGTTTTTTTAAAGAATTCAACTCAGTGGACAGCTTTCAAACTGCTGTTGCCAAAATTGAGAGGAGTTCAACTGCTTTTCACTTATATGGTTGTTTCATGAAATGAGAGTTGTAAAGGTGCTGTCTGATGGCCACCAAAAATCCACACAGAGATCCCCGAGGAACCAGAGTGAAAGGAAACAGAAGGGGAAAAACTATAAACAAAACAAAATTTAAAAGGAAATTTTTTTTGTGAAAGGAAGGAGCAAAGGGGCAAGTTTGTGCATGAAGAAAGAAGCAAGTGAAAGTGTTATAGGTGAACTGACTTTGAGCAGGTGTGAAGGCTCACATAGCATCTTGTCTTCTTCACAAAATATGTGGCATTTGTTACTGTGTTCTCTGCAATTAACAAATGTTCCTCAGCTCATTGAGGGGAGCAGTGCACTTATGGAATTGAAACTTTGTGTTTCACCACAGCTGGAAGCAGTGCTTGACAATCTGTGTTGCTTCCAGAGAACTGAGGAGAGCAGCTGCCTGTGTGATATCCACAGACATAACCATGCTCTCTGCTCCTGCCTGAGAGATAAAGGACTCACTGCCTCCTCAGTTTCTGAGCTAGATGTAACAAAAATTTAAAAAAAACACAAAAATAGTGTAATTTCTAAGAGCTGTGGGTAGTAGAGAAGCCTGATACTCCTCAGGTGAAAGCATAGCAGTTTGGTAACAACCTGCTATGAATTAGTTTTCATTGGAGGAAGTAAAGTGTGTTTATGGTGACAGTTCTCAGTGCACTATCAGGGTTCTGTTGTACTGTTAGCTAAATGTCATCTATTAATATTTCAGTGGACAAGGCCCCATGAAAAACCCAACTGGTTTAATATAATCAGTCATTTTACATAATAAACACAGGCTCTTCTAGACACAGCCCACCTCTATTTTACAGTTACTTTTATCTGCATACTGTAACTAATAATTTAGTTCTGCTTCCCACATTAGTGATGTAGAGTACTCCATGTTTTAAACTGATATACTGCAGCATGCATGCAGAAGAATGTCCACATTGCAATATGGCTAAACAAGCAATGTACAGTCAAACATGGTGCTCTAAGCAAAATTATTTTAATGACAAGCCTTCTATTCAAATTTTAATTACTGCCATTCTCATGTGACCTCAAACTTCAAAAGTCAAATTTTGTTGCTACTGGAACTTTGGAGTGAAAAAACATCCTGAAGGAAAACTTAGCTTTGTCTATGAATGTTTTTTCTCTGTATTTCCCTTCACTGTCCCTGTTTCATCTTGTTGAAATTTCTTCTAATTTTATCAAAACTGAGTTATTCTGACTAACACTTTGAAAGCACATCACATTTTGCATGCCCTGAAAACCAGTCAGGTCAAAAAGTACCAGAAGTTCCTAAAATTGATCTGTTTCAAACATCGCCATTGGCTATTGAATATCACAGGAGAGCCAGGTGCTCTCAGGGTTTGGATTAAATAATTACTTTCAACTTGTAAACCTCTTGTGCCTGTTTTAAATAATTTTGTGATTCACTACTCTGTGAGCTGAATTCTATACATTTAAAATGGTTATTATCCTCTGTCTGTGGCTGGAAGCAAACAGACACTAGCTTGTGTTCTTGCAGCAGCCAGGCCTGGAAATAGCTCTCCCAGGTTGCAGATGGAGTGTACACAAAGCATTTTGAAACCTTTTCTTTTGTTTCAAGCTATTCTTTATTTTTATCTGCTCTTCACAGTTAAAACCGATCTTTTTCATGGAACATTTTGAATTCCCTGTCTGAGATGCCATTCATGCTAATAGTTTCAGGGAAGTCACCACATTTGCTTCTGCAGGGAAATTAGACTCGTGTGAAATGTTACTCTATGCCAATTTAGCACAGAATTTCAGGATGTTTTTGCCCAAGAGTGATTATAAATATTTTAAAAGGTCATTTTTCTAGATAAAAGGAGGTATTATGTAAATCAGTTAACATACTTAAACCACCCTGTTCAGCAATGTGTTTAATGAAAATTAATTTAGTAAATCCTCTCATTCTGTCACCAAATGGTTCCTGATTCTCTTCCTGTAAACACAGAGGTAGCCCTCAGAGGGATAGTCTTTAGAGGAGGTTTTAATTATTTGTGTAATTTGCCCTGAGATCCCTTTGTGAAAAGCACTGAATAAACATGTGAGTATTGTCTTTATCTAAATTCAAAAGGGGATAACTCCACCTAAACTTATCTTTGACACAAAATGGTATTATTTGAGGAAGCATCCTTTGGGTGGCATCCCATTTCAATCCAGCTGAAACTTTACAACATAGGTGTAATTTAACTTCAATTAATTTAGCTGTTTAATTTTTTTAAAGGGAATTATTTGGTATATTCTTACCTGAATCAGTAACATATAAATCATATTCACAGTAAATTGATGGATAATTTTGGTATTAATGTTATTCCAGTGATGCATAGCTAGTAATTATAACAAAAATGTGTGGTGGCAGGGGGGTTTTCATATCATTATAATATTTGAAATAATAATTTGAAATATATTATTTCAAAATATTGTATCATGTTGGGGTTTTTTTTAACAATTCCATATGAGTTGCAGAGATTTAACTATGGTTCAATTACATTATTGTGTAGGCTTTGGACTTGCTATGATTTAGTTAAACTTTTGTTCATTCAGATATTTATACTGCATATATGTTTTCAAACCATTCTCACTGTAGAAGCAATTTTCCAACTACTGTGTGAGAAAGCAATCTTTAAAATTGTCCTCAGTCTGCAGTACTTAAGGGAAGAATTACATGAAGAAGAACCTCAAAGATGAAGGCCTGGCTTGAAGCACAGTTTCATTAATACTGGATGGCAGGAAGGGACCCAACTCCTAGATAATGAGGAGGGAGTTGCAATTTTTTTAAAGCTATCTGGTGACAGGGAAAACAAAAATGACATTCAGCTGACGAATGAGCAAAGTTTGACCTAGCCTTTTGACCCTTGGCAATCAATCTTACCTGCTACTTCATAAAGAATTATAGCTGTGCCACTCACATTTGACTCTGGATCTTTTCCTTCCTTCCTTCCTTCCTTCCTTCCTTCCTTCCTTCCTTCCTTCCTTCCTTCCTTCCTTCCTTCCTTCCTTCCTTCCTTCCTTCCTTCCTTCCTTCCTTCCTTCCTTCCTTCCTTCCTTCCTTCCTTCCTTCCTTCCTTCCTTCCTTCCTTCCCTTTATTACATAGTGCACCCTCCTCCTCTAAGTGTCCTGTGCACTGTGCAGTGTCCCTGGCACAGAGACATGTGGAACAGCTGGTGCTGGTCCCTAATGCTCCACAGGGCCATTCTGGAATGTCAGTCAAGTTGGTCACTGGACTGTGCAAGGCAGAACAGATTGGGTCTGTCTGAGAGCACTCAGCAGGCTCCCAGTATCATCTCAAGTCCTGCAGAAAAGAAAATAATGAAATTGTTAAATACAAGCTCGCTTTATTGTGTTGTTACTCTTACTAAACAAAGACAAAATTTGATCCCATGTAGGAGCTATGAAAAAGGCAGGAATTTTGGACTTGTTATAGTATTTCATTTTGGTTTGGTTTGGTTTTGACTGTTTTATTTGAAGTTTTATTGCTGTGTACTCTACTAAGAATTTGCATACCTTCCTTATTGGAAAGGAGAGGAAGTCTGGACAGTGGATGACTGCTGTGTTATCTCTTAAGGGTGGCAAAGCAAGCGCTGAGCAGCACTAGTGGCACAACTGAAGCAAAGAAAAAGTCATATCCAAAAGGCATAGAGCTCTTATAACTATGTAGGTAAAGGCTGCATTTTCCTCATTGTTTCAGAAATGCAAATTCCATGACACTGTCCTCATTTCTCTGTGAAACCTGGAGAAGTTTTGTCTTACTGTTCTTGTCAGCTGTGTTGATTCATATATTATTATTTGCAGCATTTTTGTTTCAAGATAACTAAAGGTAAGGCTACTCAGCACGGACATCTGTAATGTAATCCACCTGCTGCAAGAGGTGAACATGGGAGGTTTTTAACTTTTAAGGGTAAGAGGATGTCTGTGGGAAAAGAAGGCATCTATGAGGGTTTGGCTTTTGGTACTTTTTTCCTCAGTGCCAGTGATCTCTGTGGAGATACTAGAAGGAAATAATGGATGATCTTGTTGTATTTTGTTTTTTTTTAAAGTTGAATACTGCAAAATTTGAAAGGCATATCATTGGTACATACTTACATTACTGAACACTCAAAGCTGTAGGCAGCTGTCAGAAAAGCCTTGCCTTTCTTTTATGGTGTGAATGCAGTTTTGCCCTGTCATGTGTAAAGACAAAAGGACTGCCTTGATTTGTCTTGTGCTGTTTTAGACTGGGAAGAAAATTATGCAAAATATGGACTGGACAAGTCTCAGGCTGCCTTTCTCTGGATTTTTCATGATCATGAGTGGCTGTAGCCAGCTGGGCTGGACCTTGTCTCAAATGCCTTTGTATATTTTGCTCTTCAAAAGTAAGTGCTAAGAAGAGTAGTTGTTTTTCTCCTATTTTTGAGCTCCAATAAGGAGAGCTTTTGTGTACACAGCATATGTAGTCTTCATGTTTGAAGACTATTTCCAAAACACCTTTGTGACTGCTCTCTCTTTGGCCTTCTGATGCTTGCTGCTTGTTCTCTTAGGACAAAATGGCTGAATATTGCCTGCACAGGCTTTATAATGCATGAAGGTCTTTCTGGCACGTATAAATGACATACTTATATGTGAGCATCATAAAATCTACTCAGATTTCTTGGTTGATTACTATGATTACTTGTACTATGTTCAGAAACCGAGCAAGTCTTAGCATTGCTAGTCCTGAGAGCTTGAAAAACATTTTAAAAGAGTTTAGGAAGAGGGAAAGAAGGGACTGTTGCACAAAAGACAGAGAGGAGTCTCCATTTCCCATTTGTCCTTCTGTAATTTGGGAGGCAGTAATCACTGGTATAAGAAAGAAGGAGGCTCACACAATGGCTCAAATTTCATAAGCATCATAAAAGTCTAGGCACAAAGCAGCACAGTCTTATTAGCAGAGGAAGTGAGGTCAGTAGTCTTCAGCATCTTAACAAGATGATAGAATTTATGAAGCATCACAGCAGCAGGATGTGGTTGCCTGCAGACTATTCATATAACAAGCCCACTGGGGTCCTATAGTTATTGCCCTTGAATTTGTTTTCCTTTCTTCTCTTTTGTCATCCTCTTGTTTCTCTGGCCTAGCTTCCTGCACTGGAGGAACCACTTTATTATCTTTGATGCCTTGTTGGTGACATATTCTTTTGGATTTTTTTATTGTCATTATCATTCGCTAGTTTAGTTTAGCTAGTTCCATTGGTGTGTCTCTGATTATAGAGGTGCTGACAGAGGTGTGCAATGAAATCTAAGTACTAATCTTCCAGAAAATCCATGACTGGTGTTCATTCTGAGGTAGCCTTTCAATCCAGTGTGAGCTAAGTGCCTAAAATGTGCCTAAGCTGAGAGCTCATCTTAAAAGACCTCCTGCTTCTTGTAGATCTCAAAATGTTCTATGAGCTGCTAGGAATAAAAGCATTACCCAGATATTATAAAAACAATGGATGCTTTTAAATTATCTATCTCTCATTAACACCATGTAGGTGGTAGCTCTACAATAATCTTTTCCACGGAGAAACAAAATGTTGTGTATCTTTGACCCCCTTCTTTTTGAGGATTTTAGGACAAATTGCTGTACTTCACTAATTTAGTTTCCTGTGGTGAGGGAAGTGAAGTTTATTATCCCTCTTTTTCTTTTATAGAACAGGAAAGTGAGGCAGTAAGATTAACTGCTGTGCCCAAGGTGGTGCAGGTCTGGTAGGTTCAGAAATAGGAAGTGGATTCCCAGGTGCTGATTTTTGTGTATAAGACAGCCAGTCCTAAGTCCCTGTTTCTGATCTAACTTGTTCTATCGTACAAGATGTTTTTACATTTTTTTTCCTAATTAGGAAAGCTGTGGTTTATATTGTGGAAGCAAAGCATCCAGATGGGAATAGTATGTGTCAGTACAGCATATTTAATTATTTATAACAGCTTTCTTTGTTTGATGGTTTGATTTTTATTTACTTTATTTTTCTACCCAAAGGTTTGATCACTTAAACAGCCTGGAATCAAACATTTGGCAGTGTTTACAAATTATGAAAATGGTTTCTGATTAAGGTGTTCTGGAAAATTAAAGTTGCAGATCAGTACGTAAGCATTCTTCAGAATTTCAGCAGGAGACAGCTGCTCTGTGGCATGTTCTCTGTACTCCTACCCATGCTGGCACAAGAGGCAGGTGGTGCCAGCACATTTTCCCTGTGGTCTTCTCAGGGCTATTGACAGGGGGAACACTACACTGAGTCCCCTCAGTTAAGTGAGATGCAGCTCTGCAAGACACCCATTAGGCAGTATACAACACAAGGGCCACTCCCAGCTGCAGCTGAAAAAGCTGACAGAATCATGCAGATATCTAAAGCTTATCTATTTTGCAGATATATTGTGATCAAGTCTGAAAATCATTGTGACATCAGTTAAACCAGAAGTTCCTAGCTGAAGCTATTTTGCATGGTCAGATGTCATTTCACTGTGAGAGATGATTAAGAGGTCCTAGATTTAATCTAAGAATACTGCTGCATTTAAAAAAATTAAAAGAAAAAAAAAAAAAGAAGGAAATTACTTCTGGCTTTGTCTGTACAGGTCTGGGGACCAGTGTTGATTCATAAATATCAGAGGTCTTATGTTCTTGGCTTCCACTCTTAATTTTCCAGTGTAAAACTCTAAAACATAAGATGCTTTCCTGGCATTAGCTTCTTTATGAGTTGAAAATCCATGTGATCCATAATCCAAATACATAAAATGGTCACCAGTGTATGCTGCAAACCTCTTAATGAAATCTTTTTCACTGGATGATTGCTTACAGAACAGTAGCCTTCACTTATGGGTCTTATCTTTTAGCTATTTCCTGGTTCTCAAAAGTTCTAATGACTGATTAGCTGTTGGCAAAAAACCATCCCTATACGTTCCTGAAAAAATAAAGGCAGGAATTTACACAACTTTTGCACAGCTTTTTTTCACAATCACATGTATAATACTATTTTCTGACAACAATGTTTAGCCAGATTTGCATTTGCTTCAGTTCCCTGTCCAAGGGTGAGGATTGCTGGAGTGCCATCAAAATTCCATAAGCTCTAAAGAAGTAAATGTGTCTACAGGTGGTAGGGAAGAGGAGCTGTTGGGGCCATATGTGCACAAAGAGAAGGTTTTGCATGGGAAGAACAGTAGTTAACCACTGGAGATGATGGCCACAGAAGGCTGGAAAACCTCTTTAGAGCTGGTCCTTCCAGGCAGACTTAAGACAAACATGAGTCTAAAAATTGGCCATATTTTTGAAGACTGTGGGAGAGAGGGCAGGAAAGGAGTAGTGTTGTGGTCATGTGATGCTGGACCTGGCTCTGCCTCAGGGATGGAGATGAAAAAATAGTTTGCCCAATGCTCCCTGGCACTTGGATGGAAAATCAAAGGGACTCATATTAATTTTGGCTTCATTGAAAACACACAGTAAAATAAACATTCCGAGTTGGCAAATGGAAAAGTTTTAAACTGATGATGGAAGAAACATTAATTTCCAAGCTTCTGAGCAAGCTATTAAAATCAACAGAGTAAAGACAAAATCCCTGGCATTGAAAATGAAAGGAACAGTCTTTGTATCTTCTTAGTTAAAACTTGGCAAAACAAATCTAAAGTAGTGGTTTCAGATTTCTATGTGCACTAACTGTGCCAACCTTTTTTCTCAGGGTTGCCACGACAGAAAATTCATCCCACTTGCTCAGTGCTTTTTCCACTAACTTTTAAAATTAGAAGTTAATTTAAGAAGAAGAGCTAGATCTTGTATCGGCACTGACATATATTTCTTTGTTTTGTACTGTTGAATGGTCTAGGCTTTTCGTTAAAATACACTTTTAATGCTCATCTCCATTTAATTGGCATTGGAGTTAGTGCAGTAGATAGAGTAATGATGTTGGCCCAGTAATGGTGTAGTATTTGTACCTACACTAGTCAGTGGGCTTTTGCAAGAGGATGAGAAATCCACTAATTTCAAAAACAAGGGAATTTGTGAACAGCAAATTCTCTGCTCTTGCCTTCCACCCCAAACATCATTATTTATGGCTATACATTAGCAATCAATTTCAAATTATGACCAGTATTTTCATTATCATCAAAATTTTCTTAATTCTCTATAGGTTAAGGTAGCTTTTCTATTATTATATGAAAAGGAGAAATATAACAGAATAAAATTTTAAAAGAAAATTGTAGTTGCTGTTTGGACACTTCACACAAGCCCAATACATCATTGCCAGTATGTTTTTATAGGATGAATAAAATATGCCTTTTATGATGCATTCTCTTATGAATTTTCTGTATTTTAGAGCAAATTCTGGAGGATTCTTCTATAATTCTTAAAAGTATGCCATTAATAGCAGGTGTATTTAATATGTGTAACAGCCTTAATGCATTGGTAATGTTTGGTAATATCATTGAGATTTGGTATAGCTAACACAGCTGATGAGACACAAACTCTTATTTAAAATATTTCATTATCCTAATATTAAAATTAGGGCAGTGTTGCCTTAAGGAAGGCAAAGACTAGCTTCCTGTTAGATTTTCAGAGAATCACAGATTAGCAATTCAGCTTTTCTTCCATTAGCTGGTCTGGAAAAACAAGTATTTTCATTGATCAGGGTAATAAGGTATTAGTTACTGCATCAAAAGGGTGCCAATATTCTGTTCAGACTGAATATGTGTACATAAATAGTGAATCATTTTTGAGTATATTTTTTGCCAGTTGAAAAATCTTCCTTTACATCCTTTGGATTTTTTTCTCCTTCTATAACTGGGGACTCCGGCTCCATGTAAATAAGTACATTATTTACATGAAAGTTCTTTTATTAATGTCTGTGTGTTTCTTTCAAATTAAAAATAATTAACCTTGAAGAAGCAACTTAAGAGCCAAAGTAAGATCTAGATGGAGTTTGCTTAAAGGGCTGCTATTAACTGCTACTTTTCAGTGTACAGAAATATACAAATCATCAAACAGCTTGGGGTTTTCTATGTGCTTTTGGAAGCCATGAAGTGTGCAGTGCTCTGACTGGGTATTGCAATGCAGCTGCTTTTCTGGACTCCCCAGTCCTTCTCTTCAGCTGTGCATGGGGCTCATCCTAATAGAAGTGTGACTGACTTCACAGCCTGTGAATGAGGAGTGACTATAAAATCTTCCCCCTAAGTCTCCCACCCAAACTCTTTACTGATGAGCAGTTGAATATGTAGCAGTATGTGAATAACCAGGTTGTTTATTTCACCGGCGACCAGGAAATTAGGTTGATGGGAGCACATAAGCACCCAAAGAGCAGCTAATTCACTGTTGCTGCACAAAGGTGATAGATGCCAAGCACAGCCAGACTAAGAGTAGCATCTGAAGCAGCAAGATGTTTGGCTGATGAACTGTAGAGACAGGAAAGAAATCTCATATTCAGCCACTCTCATTTTACTACAAACTAAAACTGAGCAGTCAGTCTATCCGTATACAAATACTATAGACAGATTACCTCAAACTGACCTGTTAGCCAGATTAAATATTACAAAAGAAAAACAGCTACAGATACTATGGTATGTTTAGAATTGCACATAACTAAATGCAGTGCTCTAATTATGCACAGCATATAATAGAAATAATGGATGATTCTTAAAGACAGCAAAATACTGTGAGTCAACAATAGGCAAACAGCAGGTACCTTGCTGGTGGTACATACATTCAGGAATAACTTGTGGTATGACAGATTACCAAATTAAAATTCACCTCCTAGTTCTTCTATAATTTCCAGTGTGGAGGTAGTTGCATAGTCTAGAGAAATGCTGATCCCTCATCTAAAGAAAGAGCATCTCTTTCTTCTGCACACATAGTAATGCTTCAGCACCTAGCACAGCACCTCTTGACCAATCTGTGCTCAAGATTGTTTCTGGGCCAAAGCTATTAAATCAATGCCCCTTGTGACTCAGACAAAGCTTTTTAGTCCATTTTTATTCTTCTGTGCCTGGTGAAGAATACCACATTCAACATGTTACTGCATTTGTGTCCCAGCTGGTGAGGAGTGGCATTCAGTCCCTACACAGGGACTTGGAGCATTGCAGCCATGTGTTTTGTTTTGTTTTGTTTTGTTTTGTTTTGTTTTGTTTTGTTTTGTTTTGTTTTGTTTTGTGATCTCCCCCACCTTTTTTACCCTGTTACTGCTATTTTTAATTTTTCATGTCTCGGTAAAAGCAGAAGTTCAAGACTATATTGAGAAAAACAGGGCCTGTTAACAAGGTTGAAGATCAAGTCACTGCTCCAGCAGAGAATTTATGTGCAACAAGGTAGAACTGCCATTTTTGCACCTGGTTCTTGTACTTGCTGTTGTAGTTTTATTGATTGTAAAGAGAAGAAGTGGGCTGTGCTGCATTTTTTTTTCCCCATTCTCCTTATAGTGTATATGTTGCTGTTTTCTGAGTCCTTCCATGGCCTCTTCTCACTGCTGTTCAGCTAACTTCTTTGGCTGGAATTCATACACAAAGAATAGAATTTGTAGGTGCTTGACTCTTAGAGTTCTTAATAGAAAACAGAGTCTGAAGTCTTTTTCTTTTGGAAAAGACTGGAAGTGAAAATTGATGGAAACATGTCTATAATGAGCATCTGAGACATGAAAGCAAACACTCATACCAATCACCTGCTGGACACTGTAGCCTGTATTGCTTCCCTAGGTTGAGGCTGGGAGAATGTGACATTATCTTGTGCCATTCCCAGGACACTTTTACAAATGCAGCATACAGACCAACCTTTTAAACCACAAACATTTTGATCCACTATTTGATTGCATTATTAAAAAAACCCCACGCAAACACACATGTACAAAATACCTATCATGTTTCACTTACAGTAATTTCACTTTTAGTTAAGGAAACATCATGCACTTCAAAGACTCTTTGAAGAGACTTCTTGTAATTCCCAATATTCAAAGAACCAATGCTGAAGCTACAACTGGATAAATATTTCTTTGTCCAAAGAGCCATTTACCATAAGCAATTACAGAAGATGCAACTGCAGACCTGTTATCTGAAAGAATGCAAAATCACTCTGAAGCCACCAGGCAGTTCAGCAAGTTCCTCTTGACAAGGCTTTGCCCCAAGGCCTCACACAGGCACACTGTCAGGAGAAATGGCAGGATACCTGGTGGACTGGGGACCTGTGACTCTCTGAACTGTAGGACAGGATTCTGCACAACCTTTTCCAAGGCTTCTGGGGCTGTATGTTGTGGCACTGCTTTCTCTACAAGTATTGCTACTTTGTGTACCTCAAACACTTCGTCTGCATAAGTGCCATTAAAATTATGGCTCACATCAATGTTAGAGCATCTGAAAGAGTAAAGGAGAGCAAAGAGAAGCTGCAGTTCTTCTCATTAGAGGTTGTATGTGCAGTGGATTTTGTCTTACATCCATTATAAATCATGGTCATTGTTCTCTGAGTCAGCAGACTTTTGTTTCAAAGTTAATTTTTTGTACCATTCATCCATTCCCTGTCATATCCCTTCAGCTGTGAAATCTTATATTGGGTTCTGATGGCCTTTAAATGATAATCTTTTCACTGTCAATTAGTTTCTTGCTAAAGAGTCCTAAAGAATTTTTCCCACAAATTTGGGGGTTATCTTAAATTCTGGTGCACAGGAACCATTATGGGCTCAATATGGCATGGAAATCCACTCTGTAGGAATACCATGCCGCTCAGATTGATTTTCTCTTCTGTTTTTAGACAATCGGGGACTGGTTCTGCACTCTGTAATTAGAAAACTGCTTTTATCTGGCATAAGCACTTAATCGTAAGATCCAACCCCCAATCTGCAAGTCATGTTTTAAAAAGAAAGAAAAAATTTAAAATTGCCTGATAAAATTTAGGAATTTACCATATCTAAATTATTTGTTTGACACACAGACTTTGGCATTCAAACACTTACAGTGTTGTCATACCATGCTTAATTGCCTGTCTTTGAATGAGAATCCCAAGACAAGCCATCCTGATTGATCCCTTGTGTCTTGATGAATCCCTGACTCCTGTTAATGTTTCAACCATTTGTACAATATGAGACCTAAGGTCCCATTTGAACTGAGAAAGCAAATGGCTTATTAAAGTCTAATTTCTCCAGCTTGTTCTTGCCTTTGGGCATTTTAAATAGGTTAATGCAATTTTTACAATACACTCAGGGAACTTTACTCACAGTGTGTTGTCATAAACTAGAGGAAAATAGCCCCTAGATTATCTTAAAATGGGAATTATTCTAAACATACTTGTCCTGATACTTAGTCAAGCTCTCCACCTTAGAACTTTTTCTTCTTCTTTTTTTCTCCTTAAGATCTTAGTGGATTTTTGTACATTTTAAAGCTTGGTAAGGAAAAAATATCAGATTTATTTAATGCAGTGGATCATTTTTCAGGGAAGCTCCAGTATTCATCAAAATGTAGAGACACCACAGGCACCATATAAATTATGATGGTTTTCTTCTTAATACTTCCTTTTTATTGCCTACATTCTTTAAAGTGAATTTAGTGCTCATGAATGATGCTGGATATGACAACACTAGAAAGTGAAGCCCTCTGTTTATCTGCAGAATCGGTGCAGAGGACTACAGGTGATACAGGTTTCTCCCCATAACCCTATTCTGTGTTTTGCAGCTGTAACCTTGAGGGATCACCTTTAGGAACAAGGAGATGACTTGATCCATGTACTCTTTCCATTCTTAGCCTCTCTGCTGAAAGTACAATAAAGATGTCAATTGATGCCATTCAAGACCATAGTCTTTTTGATCTTCCTCATTAGATGTTGTGAGACCATCAATTTATTACCTTGCCTGTGTGGCAAACTTCTTCCAATGCAGGCAGGTTCTCTGTGGATATCTGTGTGTGAATATGACTTCTATACATTGAATACATCTTCCGTATGGTAGAAAACATGCAAAAGCATCATTAAAGTGCAATGACTTTTGTTCCCTATATTGACCTAGGCTGAATTTGAACCAGTGATGTAGAAATAATATGCTCTGTATCCCATTACTAATCTCTTCAGCCACAAGTCCAACCCTTCAGGGATTTTTTTTTTTCCACAAAGAGGATGCTAACATATTTAAAAGAAGTCACATTTTACTCTTGAAAAGAAAATCCGAGCATATGGAAAAACATGGGTATTTGGCTAACCTACCGCTCATTACCCAGGAGGGAGAGAATGTAAATGCAGGCTCGCATTAGATTGTTCAGTGCGTGTATTCAATCTTTAGAAATCTGTTTCAAAGAAAAGAAAGGCATAAACCTCATTAGAAGAGAAACAACAGGGTGGAAAAAAAAGCGAGCCATGTCAGTTCAAAAGCAAGCCCAGATGCTTAAGTTAGTTACACTTTTCAGTTTAAGGCAATGCAAATCCATTCTCCATTACTGAGGAAGTGGAAAAAGGCATTAAGCCCCTTGAAATGGCAGGAGTCAAGTTCTGTGCTCAGTCAAATAGGAAAAGGTTTAATGTATGATTTTCTTCTTTTTAGTCCATTGTACATTGTATCAAGGCACTGAAGAACAACTATGCAATTACGTAAATAGGAGGAGAGAAGCTAGAGTAGCACAATTGTTTGTAAGCTCAAATTGTTTCTTATTCCTCCTACCCCTCCTTCCTCTTTACACAGAAACAAACATGCACAAAACATTAATAAAATAAATCAGACATTATGTGAAGCTTATCCACAAGAGCAGATTCTAGATACAATTTGAATCCCTGAATATTAATTTGATCTTCTGCCAAACGCTGTAGAGGTCTTAAGAATCGGAGTTCATATTGTGAAGGAAAGGTGAAAAAGGAGTCCTAATTTCGAATTGTTTTTATTATATAAACATTTGTGAGCACACTTATGCTCCTTGCTTTTTAGAGAATCATGTTAAACTTTAAAATGTATATTTTAACCTAAAGTATAACCAGGGATATTCCCCTACTTATGTCACAATATGTTAGGCAGAGGCAGCAGACGATTTCTACTATTTTCTGTTAATCAGGCTTGGGAAATGAAGACAGAGCCTCTTCAGTTTGCCCACGATGACAAAGCTTCAGTCATCCCCCTGTCATGGATCAGACTGCTTCTTTCAGCATGGTTGCCTCAGAGGTGAATTTTCCCCATTGTAACACTCTACTTGGCAGAAGGGCATTTTCATTTCATTTCAGTTTCCTGTGCAGGTAACCAGCAGAGGAATAGAATATGAAATGACACATTTTGTGTGAATATTGTAAATGCATGGCAACACCATGCCTAAGGTATCCCCCAAAGAAAGTCAAGGAGGAGTATGTACTTTAGGTCATAACTTTCTCTAACCCACAAAGTAGCTTGAGATCTGTGAGAAGTATTGCAGTAGATGACCTAGGAGAACAGAAAGTTTGCTTTCACTGCCTCTTGACCATTGATTTGCACCACTTAACTCGATGCCTCTTATTCTAATGTAAATGCCTTGATATTATAAATATAATCTGCTTAAAGTAGGATCATGAACCAGGGGATGATCTCATGGAAGGTCTGCCACAACACCACACAAGCAAGAAGTTTCTTGAACCATAGGTTTTAAAACCCCTCCTGCCATTGTTTCTTCATAGATATTAGTTATATTTACCGTCTTCTTGGATACCTGGTATATATTCAACATGTATTTTTTTAGGGAGAGTTGAAATATCATGCAGCTTTTGTGGATTTTCCTCACAGTTTTTCATAGCTTGCATACATTTTTAGTTGTGTCTCTTGTTTAAAGTGATGTACTTTATGCTGACCTTTTTAACCATAGAAAGAACTTTTGCGATTCTTTGCAAGTCTTTTTAATTCTTGAATGCAATTGTGAAAGTAGCACTTTTCACTAAAATATGTCAAAGTTTTACCCAGCTGTTAGCCAGTAAGTAATAAAAAAGATTCCTGTAAGGTAGGCAGTGCATGTTATCTTTTATACATGCAGACATAGCACTGTTGTACCACCTGAAATTCCATCAGGCTCCAAGCTCTGCAGAAAGTGACAAATGCTAGACAGGTATACGATTTATAATGGATGAGCTATGCAAGCAAGCTCTGGGAGTTGGATTGGATTTGATTGCAAACAATAATATGACACAACCCCTGCTGTGGATAGTACACACACTGTGAGAGGCAGTGCAATCGGGCAGCATGAGCACCAGAGTGCAGGCATGATCCAGAGCCCTAAATCCACCTTCACTGCATACCTACTGCGTG
This sequence comes from Sturnus vulgaris, assembly GCF_052056855.1. Taxonomy (NCBI): domain Eukaryota; kingdom Metazoa; phylum Chordata; class Aves; order Passeriformes; family Sturnidae; genus Sturnus; species Sturnus vulgaris. The sequence continues at coordinate 59,909,969 of NC_142243.1, read as the reverse complement.
GCTTTCAGAACACCTTTTCTGTTCTAACTGTACTTCTTCCTGTTCTTGCTGAACATGTTGTTTAGCAACAGCATGTTCAACAATCATATCTCTCTAAGCCACTTCAGTGCAATTTATAGCCCAGCATGATGATAGGCTTCAGAGAGGCTTTTTAAAGGAATTACATGAAAACACAAGAAGTTAAATATTTGAATAATTTTGTGCAGTTACTGGCAATAAACTTGGAAACTTTTCCATGTAGTAACTATTCTCCATTAATCAGATTATCCTTCAGGGAATATCTTGTACCCCAGCAAGAATATTTTCATTTCCAGTATGAAAGTGAATGGTAAAGATATCAATCTTCCTGCATTCACCAACATTCAAGTATTGAGCAGTACTAAAAGCACAGCTTTTCTAGTCCTAGATGAGAAGGTTTTGTCTCCTCCTGTCCAATTGTGCACATATATAAAATGGTCCCTCATTCCTCTCCATGAGCCACGTGGATTAGAAGTTATGCTTCTGTGGGATGTAATTTAATTCATTTCTATATTGGAGAGTGTGGATGCAGTAAGGGTCAGTTTGAAGTCTTGGCTCTAGTTATCAGTGGTCCATCCAGTCTGCTAAGCTATCAGAGGTGAAGAAATGGACTGCACAATAGAAAGAGCTGGTCTTGAATTCTTATTATATTTCCATTCACTATCCTATTTGCTTTGGGGTATTTAGGTACGAATTCTCATTGGGAAATTTATGGGAGTGTTCCCTTACTTTTCCAGGGTGATTTCTTTTGCATGAGATATCATGCATGTTTATAATCTGATGGTCACTCTGCTTTGTGTTGAAGTAAAAAACTTTTATGAGTAACTTTCTTGATAAAAATATATTGGTGTTATCAGTCCTTTGTATTATTAGGATTCTTTGTTGAAGTCACATACACATGGCTATAATTCTTATTAAGGCACATTTCTAGTTTGATTCCTGCGTCTGTTGAAAGAAAATTTAGATCAGCTATGAGCTGGGAATGGAGAGCCAACAGCTCTTCCTATCAAGTCTTATAATTTTCCTTCTTAAAGCCTTTTCTGGCTTACTCTTTCTGCCTCATCTTTCTCCATTTTATGTTCTTTTTTCTTTTTCTTATCCCAGTTTATGGCTCATTGATTTCATAAGTCGTACCAAGACCTCAGGTTCAGCCTCAGGGCATAGACATCTAGAAAGCTGAAATAGGGATGCTGGCATGAAAAGAAAGTGGAGATGGCTTTATCTGCCAATCCACAAATAACTTGGTCAACAGAGTTTCTCGCCATGAAATCTGAGTGCCATTTTAAAAATAATAAATTTAATTCATTCTCAGTTTACTTTTGCTTCTGTGGATAGAAATTAGAATACAGGGTGGTGCTGGCAAAGCAGTATACAGAGTGAAAAATATCATTATGACCTTGCAAGTTGTTTCTCTTGGATCTTATAGCTAACTAATTCAACCCTTAAGATGTTGATTAACATGGGTATGGCTGGAGACCAAGGTGACTTATTCAGGGTATAATCCCAGAAAACATCACTCTTCTGTGATGCTCTTGCTGCTGTTTAAAGCTGTTCTTTCTTAGTGACATCCCTATGAAAACTTCCTGTCTTCCTGAATTTAATGAATGTCCTAGTCAGTTTGAAAATGTTTCTGGGAAATAAAGTTTGGTCCTTTGTGCCAGCAGGTTTATGTGAGCCATGCACTTCCAAACATCACATTTGAAGCATATGCTAGCAAAACACAACAGACCTTCACTATCAGGAGTAAGTGAGCAGTGCAAGTTACAAAGAAGGAATTTATAGCTTTTAGATGTGAATTATAAGGAGCAGTTCTTATTTCAGAGACACACACATTTTATTAGGTATTCTTTGCTCCCTAGGCATTGCACAAGAAATTTCACAGCTGAATGTTTTATTTCCTGATACCTACTGCATAATGACATGACAAAGTTCTTTTCAGAGTATCCTTTACTTTATGACTATGGCTTTCTCCTCCTTTATATAACAGCACTGGTTCATGTTATGAGTTCTTGCTATACTTACAAGTACAGTGATAATCTGTTCCTCTCTTCTCTAGGCAGATAATATTCCCATTGGCTTCACTGGCAAACTTGTCTGAGGAAAGAATCCTGGTCAGCTCTGAGCCCCATCCTGTGGGCAGACCTCTAGCCCTTTCAAAAGTTTTCTTTCATTGCCCCCAGGGAAGTCTGGCTCTTTACCACAGAATAATACAGGCAGAATCACAGGCTATTATTGATGAGAACAATTTCCTCCCACATCCTGAAATCTAGGGCTAGCTGTCCTCAGCAAGAAGTATGTCCCTCAAAGTAACAGAACCAGAATTTTATCCAGAAAACTTTTAACACAGTAGATATTACTGAAACTTGTATAACTCCCTTCTCTCTCTTCAATTCACAGCTACCTCATCCCTGAACTCCCAGCTTCAACAGCTTCAGCATCTTCAGCAGCTCCAGCATCAACAGCAGCAGCAGCAGCAGCAGCAAAGCCAGCAGCAGCAGCAAGCTCAGCAGGCACAGACTCCACAGCCAGCCCAGCAGAGCCAGCAATCACAGCCACAGCCATCAGCACCACCACCACAGAGCCAAACACAGTCCCAGAGCCAGAGCCAACCACCTCCAGCCTCACAGTCCTCCAGCTCCCCTCAGAAACCCAGCCAGTCACCAGGGCACGGCCTTCCATCTCCTCTTACTTCACCAAATCCATTACAGGTAGGATGCTACATACAAATCTCTAAGGGTCTAAAACCAGCATGTGCGTTCTCCCTCACTGCAAGGGGAAACCAAGTGAAGGCTATGCCTTCTGATCACACAGGCTGAGAAATTCCACATTGTATTTCTCAATCCTTATGAGAATTCAGCTTAGAACAGCGAAAAAGATGATAAACCAGAAAAGCATACCTAATGATGGTTCTAGGATGCTGCTTCCTGAAGAGTAAATGTCTTTTGCTTTCAAAGTCCATATTGTAAAGCCCATAGAGAACTCTTGAATTTTTTTCCACAGAATCATCATGTAAAATTTACAAAAGGCATTTGCCCAGCAGTCAGCCTTTATGATAAGAGAATAACAATATTAGCTGTTTGTTAGGAGATGATCCTGACTGTCAGCTTCTGCTGATGGACATGTGCAAGGGGTGGATGTGTTACCTCTCCTCTTGAAATCACGGTCCTAATTTTTACCCTGCTGATAATCAAATACTTCTGCTAAGGTTCTTAGTATAGATTTCAAAGCTAAGGATGCCAGTTAATGCCATTCATAGATGCTCACTCCAATGACATGGTTGTTTTTTAATAGACCAACAGCTACTGCATCCATACTGATGCTCAGCTCTGCCCATCTTGGAAGTCCTGGGCAGAAACAGGAGAGCTCTGGTCCAGTGGTTCTATGTTCTTAGAGCTGGGTGTTCTTGCACTACGTGTTGTGCTACATTCACATTGTGCAAGAATAGCTTTGACTGTACCCATAAGTAGTGTGATTGTGAACACCAGGGTAGTCTGTGAAGTGAGTGGGTTCTCATTCACTAGGCAGTGAAACTGCACTTAGAAACCAGAAAAGTCTCTATCAACTTTAGTCTTTAAATTTTGAGACACCACTTAAAATGCTTTATCCACACTGATGGATTTGGATCCATTTCCTGCAGAAATAAAACTGCATTAGCTTAATAATTAAACAATCCTTTTTAGACAATTAAGGGAATTGGTTTACAAAAAGCTTTTCTTGCATGTGTCCAGTTAAACCTGCATTAATCTGAGCTTCAACTAAATTGCATCAAATCTGATTTTTTTAAAATGGTTTAGGTAATAGACTTAAAAGTCTGCAAGAGATGTGTCCTTGCTTGCTGAACGTTTTCTTAGAGTAGAGAATAATGTTTCTAGAGCTTCTTCTCTGCATTGTCTTAAGGACTACATATACATCACTTAATGCCCAATCTATCGTGTTAGTGAGTGCTTTGGGGCTTTTTTGTATGCAGATTATTGATATACAGAGACACAGATATTTTCAGGGGAGCTTCTGTTACATTTTATTATCTTGGTACAGCTGTAATGTATGCACACAGTGCATACACAATATTTTGCTAAAACTGCCTGTTAAATATTGTGTTTCAAAAGTCATTAAGTTCTACAAACAAAGCAAATGAACACATAAATTAGAGTTGGAGTAGGAGAGAAGTCGGATTATCTCAGACAACATACCTCAAGAGGGTTGTACTAACACTGAATCTGAGGTCTTAACTCTTGTATAGCCTTTGGTCCCAATGTAAATCTCAAATGAATGTGAGCATTTCCAGTCTCATCTGTGATCCACAGATGCTTTCTACTGTTAGCTTCCCTGGGTCGCCTCTCATCTTCAGAAGTGCAATAAAAGTGAAAACTTTCCTGGTAGATAACAATACTTCTACACAGACACCGTGGCATATCTCACTCTTTAGCATCCTTACTCTCACAACGACCCATCTGAGGGCAGTCTGGATGTGGCAGACTCAACAGAAGTGAAAGAAGGGAACCAAGTACTCTGAGGTGCTTTTAGTTCAAACACTGTCCCTTGAAGGTTTTAGGAACTGAGATTACACTTAATAAAATACACCAGTGTGAGAGGTCTGGCATTTCCCCTGGGCTGAGCTCAGCCAGTGCTGCCAAGCCAGTTGCTTCACTGGGATATTTTCAGGACAGTAGTGAAGGAGATAGAAGTCATTAGATGTTAGTTCTGGCTCAGCATTAAAAACTTGCTAATAAATTGTGGGATAAGTAGTTTAAATAGTCTTTCTTCTCTGATCTCACCATTTAAATAGCTATGAAATCCCAAAGTTTGTTCACAAATATGCTGTGTACTGACAATGAGAAGAGAAGCCAGAACTGAGCACACTACTTCAGCCCTCACCTTAAGCAATGTGTGTAGGGTCATTCCTTTGGCCTTCTAGCCATCTCTACAGCATTTCTACAGCAAGTTTAACACTGCTCAAGCTTCCCTAGAAGTAATTAAAACTTGAAGCATGCTCTGTAATATTTCCAGCAATTCTGAGACACTTTTATATGCAACCAAGTGACACTCAGAAATATTTCCAGAGGAACTGATGTTGTACTTTTTATATGGTTGTTTGGGTACTTTTCTAAATTAGAGCAGTGGTAAGATCTCCTCCATGAAATTTGTCTTTCCATTCCAAATCCTGCAGTGAAAGGCTGCTTTACCCTTGTACATCCATCTTGAGGATGGATTGGATCTGAAATTATTTTCTTTTGCACAGGAAGTTAAAAAAAAAAACAACAAAAGGAGGGAGCATATGTTTGGCAGCAGTTCTTTATAATAGCTGCTTAGAATGTGGATTTTTTTAATGTGTTCAATGCTCCAACTTAAAAATCAACCTAAGACAAAAGTCAGATGTATTATGGCCTCTAGGGTAATGTTCTTTATGAACTAGAGTGAAATGGATTTTGTTTGAAGAATATTAAGGGAATAAAGAACAACTAAGTTAAAGTTTGACAGCTAAAATTTCATTTCTGAATTCTTGACTTTCTTCATGTGGGCTTTATCCTCTTACATTATTCAGAATCTGTCTGAAAGATATTAGTTTAAAAAAATGCAACCTCAAAAAATTGTCACGGAAAGTCAGTAATTCAGGAGGATGATTGCGTTTGTTTCAAAAAACTGAAGGATAACAGCAATTACATCTCAAAACATACAGATGCTGTCATGTCCTTCAGAAGGCAAATTAAATGAAAGTGACTTGCTTAGGTATACCTGGGTGAGGTACTTTGCTAGCTGATCAGAAATTAATAATGCTGGTGCAGTGTACACCAGCTAAAAGCCTCAGAATTATTCTTCTCAGATTATTTTGTAATACTCTGCTCTAATTTTATCACTATTCTTTATATGATTCAGTGGGCTGAACTGTAGTTTCAAAACTACTTTTTATGGGGTCTTTTAATGATTATGTAGAAAGACATAAAACCTACCTTTAGGTTCCAGGACATGAATTTTTTGCTGACATTAGTGAAGAGGGTCCAGATTAACCCTGGTAAAAGCCAAACACTGCAGAGCAAGGGTCTTTGTTGATTTGCAAGAGACAGCAACCAGAGAAGAATTTTTAAAAGCTGAGCTCTCTTTCAGGAAGTGGTGGGTCGGGCAGATGCCAGAAGACTTTCATCCCTCCCTTCTAAAATGGTGAAAATCCTCATTAAAATAATCATAGTCTGTTGTTTATTTTCATTGTGTCAATTGATTGATGAGCATAGTACTAAGTAGCTAATTATTCTGCTTGACTACCAGAATAAGGCACTTTCTAGCAGCAAAATACATTTAGCTGGCTCCAAAAAAAGGTTAGGTTCTGGTGCTGACATTCACTGTATATTTTAGAGATATGGACAAGATGAATGTACACATAGCCAGACCTGCAAAGGGAGAACTACACTATAGGAATAGACGAATTCTCAATGATTTCTACTGTTCTGTTTGTGTGTGAATAGGAACAGACAAACAGGAAATCCCCCAGAGATTTTCTTACTGTAAAATTATTCCAACCATTTTCAGAACTCTTTCCTGAAGAATCTCTTTTGTCACAGAAGTCTGCCTACAATAACTGCAGCTGATGGAAAATGATGAGTGAGAAAAAAATAACAATAAAAATAGGGAAGAAGGGAAGTGAGGAGATGACAACAGCACAAAAGTCTTCTAAGTAATAGCAAACTTTAGGATGCCAAAACCAGAACCTCCTTCAGATTAAATTTTCATACTAATCTTAAATAATGTATTTGGAAACTCAATACTTTTATAACAAAGGAACAAAGAAAAGCAGAAAGGCTGAAATACTCAGCTGCAAATGAGGGAGAATATGTACGCTGATGTCTGAGGCTCCAATAGTCACACAAAACAAACTGCCCCTTCCCTTTCCACCCAGTCTCCTTCACTGGTTAGCTTCTCATTAAGGAAAAATCAGTTTTGAAGACATTTCAATGTTTTCTGAGACTTTGACATATTTACATATCTTTAAGATAGAGAAGTCATAACCAAGTCTCTGTCAGCTTGACAAACACCAATTTTTCAAGGATTATGCTCGTGATCTGTTTATGATTGTGTTTGCATCCAAGACTTGTTGTATTTTTCTCATGCTTATTGAATCTTGAGATTAAGAAAATTTGATTGAGATTATGACCCCATTAATCCCACTGAGTTTGGTGGGTTGCTCTGTTTTGCTAAAATTATCTAACCTCTTCTGTATAAGATGCTCTGCAATGTACGACTGATTGAATCTGTTCCCAAGTTGCTTAGTAATCAATTCGGCAAATAAATATTTTATAAATGGCGAGTAAATGCAGCGCTTTGTTCAAAATCTCCTGTTTTGGTATCGGTTGGGAGTGAGATAACCCATATCACAAGGTGATAGGTGATATAGACAAGTACAGAAGACATTTATTTGAGTAGGTTCATGCCCATTTCCTGGTGTGAGTGAGCCAGTTGAATGCTGATCTTGGATGGATGTCCAGGAGATACTGGCAAGACCTGAGTCTCAGCTCTAAACTAATGGCATGGAAAGTCCCCTGCAGTCAGCTAAATTGAGTTAAGCTTGGTGATCTGTTGAGAATATTTTGCTTATTTCATCCTGCTGCTCATTTCAAACAGAAAGATTTGAACACCTTGTTCTACTGACAGTTTTGGATTTCTGTGTATTCCTATAGTATTTTAAAGATCTTTGTAGGTTGATAAATGTGATTTCATGGGCAGAACAGGCAAGTACTTGTGTAAAAATTTCTACTAGCAAGGAAGTCATGGTACCTGTGTACCACACACACATGGTTATTACCCACTGCAAATGCTGTTGTCATTCAGGCGCTCTCCTTTTGGCTTTGTGCTCTTCTTTTTGCCACTGCAGTAGTTCCATGAACCTTTATTACTGTTCACAAACTTGAACTGTGCTTGAGAAATTGTTGAGTTTGAGTTTCAGTGCCACCAGGACCTCCTTTCTTCTTTTTCTCTTACCTCTTCTGTCACTTCCGTAGTCCTACTCATCCTTTCTGGGTCTTCCACCAGACCCAGAACAGAGCAGAGATGTTTAAACAATCTCAAACAGATTTTATGTCTTCTCATTTCCTAAGGAAACCTTCTCTCAGGTGGAGCACTGGCTGTCTGATCCATCCAAATGTACTCTGCAGCTGTTGCTATTTCAGAAGCACAAGGAAGACTGATGTCAACCCATCACACTGACTCACATTTAAAGCAAAGGAAATTATTCTTTGAGCAAAACAACTGGCATTATTAGCACCCAAGGGGCAGATACTGAGGCTACTAATGGAAACCATTTGCTAGAGAAATCTCTGAAGGAGAGGAGAGTGGAGATGTTTACCCAGCAAACAGCTTGCTCTGGCTTCTGAAATGGGAGTGTTTAATAAACTCCCCAAAGCAACTGAAGCATTTAATAAATGGGAAAATAAATAAATAACATCCTCCCACAACAAATTTGGGAAAGGATACACATCCCATAAGGTATTCTATTTCCAAAGCCTCTCTAGATAGAGAGTAGGACCCTTGGGGATATTAAGGACAGAAAAAGTTTACATAGCCCCTCAGATACTTTTATAAATCAAGTAGATCTGTTCTGTTAGCATTCATTTCTCTAAATTTATTTTTTCACTCATATTTCCAAACATTTTTAAAGAAAGTAGAGAATATTCTAAAGCATTATTTTATTTTCACCTATTTTTCATATCCCTCATCTCTTTGTATTTAAAAAAAAATGTGAGTCATCACAGGTTTCTAGTTTTGCAGGAAAATAATCTTTCTACTTGGTAGCAAGTGGACTGAGTGAACATTGAGAACCTGGTGTGCTTGGGTCTTATTAAACCTGAGGAGCAATATTTTCTAAGTGGTGTAGCCCTGATGCTATATCACTAAGGCTCATAGTGCAAAAAAGCACCTAAAAAAGTTGCTCAGCCCCTAGATACTGCTAGGGAGAGGAGAAAAAAAAAAAAGCCATTCTAGACTGTGTTTTAAATTTTAAAATTAAGCCCTTTTTTTGGCAGTATTGCTGAGATCTATTAGAGTGACCACTTCTGGATACTGTTAGTGGTTTTAGCAGATGCGGGTGTTTAAGAACAGTAATACTTTCTCCTTTTTATTGGTAGCCAGAATGTTTTGAGAGAGTAACTAAGCACAGGCCTGGAGATTATGAAATTTGCTTAAGTGTTAATGGGTTGATTGCTGAGTTACAGTCTGCCGTTTTCACTGGAAATTGATTGACTAGTGCTGCAGGTCTTCACACTTGACGCTCGGATTTGACTCGAAAATTCTGCCAAGTCTTTTACTCTGAAATTTATCTTAATTAGATCTGAAAGACCTGCCACAGCAGAATAGTCACACCGATTAAAATGAAAAACAGGAGAAATTACTGATCAAATTAATCATAATGTCGGGTTACAGCTGTAGGTCTGATGTAATTTGCCACTCCAGTGAGTTACATCGGCCCAGGCAGAGGAAAGAGAGCTGGTTTTACGCTGATCCGTAACACCAGGCAGCTTCAGGCAGCCCATCAGGATGCTTGTTCCTTTCATTCTCTTGGCTTATTCTGACCTTAGAGGTGCAACTAGAAACAATTTAGGCAAAAGAAAAAATATCCTGTTATAGAAGGGGTTAGACTGGAAATATGAGCTTTCCAAATTCTTCTTGTTTCATTTTTTGCCCTTCTCCACCAACCTTTTACTTTTGTTTGAAGTAATTAACAATTATGGGAAAACTATTAAGTCAGAGGTTACCACCTCAGACACAGTCAGAAAATGTGACTTTCTAAAGACTCCTTGTGGGTTAGGACATGAGGAAATTAGGATCATTTAAACAAATGGGCATTTAGCAGTACATGTCCTTCTGTCATGGTTTGACACTGGCCAAACTCCAGGCACCTAAGAAAGCCCCTCACTCATCCTCCCCTGCCACAGCTGGACACAAGAGAGAAAAATTTAACAAAGGGTTCATGAGTCGAGATAAGGACCGGGAGAAAACACTACATGGGCAAAACGCGCTCAGTTTAGAAGTACAAAGTGAATTTGTTACTAACAAAGTCAGAGGAGGATGAGAACTAAAATAAGCCCTTAAAAACACCTTTTTCCCCCAGCCCCTCCCTCCTTACCAATGACAGCGCAGGGAGACAGGGTGAGAATGTGGTCAGTTCGTACCCAAGGCTTTATTCTGCTTTTCAGGGAGAGGAGTCCTTCCCCTGTGAGACTGTGGGGTCCCTTTCCACAGGAGACAGTTCTCTGTGAACTTCTCCAGCATGACTACAATCTCATAAGCAGCAGTCCTCCCAAAACTGCTGCAGAGTGGGTCACTCTTCCATGGGGTGCAGTCCTCCAAGGACAGGCTGCTCCAGCCTGGAAGCAGGGACCCCTCTCTCCATCGGGTCTCCCACTGGATCACAGCCCCCTCCAGGCATCCACCTGCTCCAGCATGGGCACCTCCCCACGGGCTGTGGGTGGATCCCTGCATCCCCCGTGGATCCCATGGGCTGTGGGTGGATCTCTGCATCCCCCGTGGATCCCATGGGCTGTGGGTGGATCTCTGCATCCCCCGTGGATCCCATGGGCTGCAGGGGCACAGCTGCTTCACCATGGTCTCACCACAGCCTGCAGAGGAATCTCAGCTCTGGCACCTGGAGCACCTCCTGCCCCTCCTTCTGCACTGACCTTGGTGTCTCCATCTTGTTTCCCTCACATGTTCTCACCTCCTCCTCCTCTCTGAATAGAAAAACACTGTGCCCCCACTTTATTTTGATTTTCTTATTAAATATGTTATCACAGAGACATTACCATAACAGGTAATGTCTCTCACTGGCCCAGCTTTGGCCAGCAGCATGTCCATCTTCAGAGCCATCAGGGATTGGCTCTGCTGGACACGGTGGAAACTTCCAGCAGCTTCACACAGGAGTCACCTCTGTGGCTCCCTGCTACCAAAAACCAGGCTGTGCAAAACCAACACACTTTCTTAGCAAGTAGGAAATCAATAATGAGACTTGATAATTTGTAGATACAATGATCCTAAAATTTATTTTTTAATTTTGTACTTATGTATTCTGCTATGTATTATAACCTTTAATTTCAATATACAAATTACCAATTGAATCCATGTTGTTAGGTCAGGGGTTGTGGGTCTTAAGGGGTCCCAGAATAACATTTTGATCTGGAAGAGATGTTTTCTACAACTCTCCTAGTATTTGTTCCATCAGTAAGGTTTGAAAGATTTTTAGGACAACATGTGTTGTAGCACCACTGTATTTTTTGCTACTGATCCAGGACAAAGTCAAGAAATAAAGAAGTTTTCCACCAGCTGAGAAAGGAAATGAAGTAAAGGAGAGAGAACAAGAAAAGATAGATAGGCACTATGAGTGTCATTAAAAAAAAATCTTACCTCTGAAATACATACCCTTTTTATTATGATACTGCAATATCTTAGACTACTCGTGAATTTTCTAAGTGTTTTTTCTTTCCAACAATGATGCAATTCTATAAAATTGATTTCTCCCTTGCCCATAATTTCCTTTTAATTATTGGATTTTAAGCCTTTTAAATTGAAATAAATAAGTACACCTTTTGTTTAAAATCAGCTTAATATATTTATAATAAATTATTCTACTGAATTGCCTAAAAAATATTGGCTTAGCAAAAGAAAATGAAAATATTTTAATTCATGGTAAAGATTTGAAATCTGCTAGAATATTTAATCATTTTCAAATGCAAGGTTTTTTGCTGAGACATTTCAATATTCCATTTTTCATCTTCATTTGCGTCAGAAATTGCATGATAAATTAGGATCATTTCAGATCATTTCCCACAGGACAGGAACTTGACTTATTTCAGATATCTTAGACATGACCTAATATCCTGTGAGGATTCCAGTTGGAGACCCAAGTTAGGTTATGTTTGTGAAAAAGACTGGAAGACAAAGCTGAGTTTCCAGAAGACAAAAACTGACATATGGGAACAGCACCTCATATATTGCTAAGATTATCATTTTACTAAAGAAGTCCTGATGGTGCATTCTGGTTCTTAAAGGAGATGAAATTTTTTTAAAGCAGCAATCACCTCTACAATGTCTTTGTACAACTATTAAGTAATATTTACATGCTTGTAAGAAGCACTGGGGAAGAACTTAGATTTGGGAGGATCCTAGTCTTTGAGCAAAAATATTGATGCTACAAAGAAAACCCTAAAATATAGGCCCAGTCACATTACAGAAGGGTGCTCTTTGCTAGAGATGGCCAGTAAATTGGTATCAAAAGATGATTCTGAATGAATGTGATAATAAGTGATATAAAAATTGTTAGCTTTTAACACACTCATGATTTTCACCATAGTAACCCTATAACTCTATTTTCAGCCTTCTAGAGAGGCAAATCCAGCTGGAGTGCTTTGTGTATTACTACTTTTGTCCCAGTTTGGGTATTCCTGTGGACTGGCTCCAGCTGGAACAGGACAGAAAACAGTAGAGGGCTGATTTCCTCTTGGCCTTTTCCCAGGAACTTGGGAACATCTCACAGACTGACAAATAGAGCTCCATGGGCCATGGGACAGGTGATGAAGACTAGGGCTGTACTGAGTTCAGGATCTAGGAAGGGACAAGTAGGGAGAAGTCAGTCTCATTCCCATCTGAGGGTGCAGTTTCCATCAGTGTAGAGTTCCTCAAGGAGAAGGCCTGATCTTAGAGAAGAAAGGAAAATGTTGGGAGAAGAAGAAGGGAGGAAAAAAAAAGTCTTTGTTACTCACAGTGCCTTTATTCCTACTGGCCTATTCTAGTGGGAAAGAGAGAGAGAAAAAAAAAGCTGTGTTGGCATTGTAAAAGACCGAAATTTTTTTATCACTGATCATCATTCTGGAATAAGATACTGTGTGCATTTCCATCCTACCTCTGTGTCTGCAACTTTTTACTTTATAACAAGACCTAACTCTACTACGAGGGAAGTTGGCAGAAGGTTTCTCACAGCACTCAAATGAGACAGGAGCAAGCTCAACCTGCTATTATGGAGGTTTCCTTCTCTTCTCCCTCCCCAACTTTATAGAAATGCAGCTGCCTTGTTCGGGTTTTTTTAGCTGTCTTCTGACTCTGAAACATGTTCTCCATGCAATCAAAATGTGTCTGACAGAATTTTCAGTTCATGTAAAACAAATACAAAAATAAATAGATCTTGAGAAAACCAAGCCATTCTAAAAAATCCTTGATGTTTTCCCCATAGACGTTCAAAGACTGTGTCTAGGGGGAAATCACTGGCACTTCAAATGTAAAAGCAGGTATAGAGATAACATATGTCAGTCCTGTAGACCCAAACTTGGCAGTCCATGCTCTCATGAGTGAAAAGTGCAGGAAAAGGAGAGAATTCTTTTACTGCCATATGAAATCTGCATAGCTCTAATCTCATTATCAAATTATCCCTCTGCTTACTGAATTCAATTTTGGCAAATAATTTGCATCAGGAAGCAAAGTGGTATAGTAAATATGTTGTTGGAGTCAGGAGCGTGAGACTGCAGTCCCAGGTCTGCCACTGTCTGAGATGTCACTTCGCCTCTCTGTTCCTTTGTTGATTCTCCCACCATTGTTTGATCACCACTTTATACTGAAAACCTTTATGGTTTTTGGTATAATGCAATGAGGCCTTGATCTTGCATGGGGCTTCTAAGTAATGCTGCAACACTAATACTACAAAAGCAAGGAATATTCAAAGGGGGGATCGCAGAGCCCCCGTCACTCTCTTGCTGAGAGTGGTGAATTCAGAGTAGCATTGCTGTTCACTTCAGAGTACACAGCACTGGTATCCATTTTGTTTTCAAGTATATTGAATATTTTGAAGTTTCTGTCAGCTGCTCAGTGTGCTGTCAAATGCACTAATGAAAGGTTTTCCTAAAGTTAATTTTCCTACTCGTAATACAATACCCAAATTTGCTTTAACACTTGAAAAAATCCATCCATACTAAAGAGAATCAGTTGCTTAATCCTAAAATTAAAGGTTATTGCATGCAAGAGAAAATAATTACATGCTCAAAGTATGGAAAAAAGAAAACTTTTTTAATATGTAGGTATTTATGTAATTAAAGACTAATCAAGCATGAAGGCTGCTGACTAAACCAGAAAATGAGATTGTTGGCAAGCAATATTGTAATGTAAATGCCATTTTTGTTTAAGTACTAAGGAGCTAGAGGAATGATATCCTGAACAGATTAAAAGCAAACAGCATTGATAATAAATATTTATCAGATTTCAAATGAAACACACGGAGATTTTTATATTTTACATGCAAAATATATTGGCATTGAAGTATTCAGTCACTTTTCAAAGGTTTGTTCACATCTCCACTTTAAAATGTTGATAACAAACACTCACTAGTGATAGAAACAGCTTTAAAACTCGGTCTTAATCTGTAGCAACATCAGTAATGTGTAGGCAATGGAAAACAGCTAAGAGATGCTAACACAGTTAACTAGAGATGTATAAGAACAACTCCTGGGGCTGGAGAGTCAGAATTTGAGTGGCCTGCATGTGTTTTACTTTCTTTTCTCCAAAACGTTCATATTAATATTTCAAAACCAAAGGGAAGCTTCTGAAGCTTAAATCCGTGCCATGAAACAAATATTTAGTAAAGTATTTATGGAGGGCTTATGTATATACAGAAATTAACCCAACCATTTTGTTGTAGAGGACTGATTTAGTTAAAGATCTGTATCATCTTGGGGCAGTGTTTTACATTTGTGGTAAACTATTGTACTGGTTAAATATGCTCATTGTACACTTTCGTGTTATGTTATTGCAGCCTTAATCCTGTTTAAAAGTGGATATAAAGATGTTTGGCTACAACAAGGGCTCATAAGAATGAGGAAATGCTGGGACACCAAATGTGTTCCTATTCCCATTCATTTTCTTTTCAGTACACTGTTCCCAAAGTTGGCACTATTCAGCATGCTGAGGTCCAACAGAAACCACTCTTAATAAAATCTGATCCTACAACAGTTTAAGCTAATTTAGAAAATCCTTTGAAATCTGTGAAAAGAGCCTAAACCCAGTGGTTACAATAGTGAGCCAGTGAATACATTTCCTTTAGTACATGCACTGTGGGCCATTGAGTCCTTTGTGTTGATGTGTACTTCCTGTTGTTTCCTCACCGATTTACTTTTTGGAATAATCTTCATCTCACTTAATTATGACTGAGACATACAATAGTATGTCACTGACAGAGTTATTGAGGGAAAGTGACAAAAGGGATTTTTGAATGTAAGGCTGCCTACAACCTTATCTAATTTTTCCTATCCTAGTGTAATTATATTCTATTTGCTTTCAGACGAAAGGAGTGTAGACAAGTTAAAATTAAATAACACCATGGAAAAAGTCTAATGCTAGTATCTTGAATAAGCATTGATCAAATTTTCAGAAGAGCTGAGTCACTACTATTGAGATGAACTGTAAAAATTATTATTTAGCCTTCAAAGGAATAAAGATACAGATTTCAACCTCTGCATTTCTTAGAAAAGCCTTGCTTGTGTCTATAGGTTTTCTGACAGGAAATGGACAATTTGCAAATGCCAAAATTCAGACTAAAGTCAGCCCAAGCCAGCCTGGCTCATACAATATCCTGTGTTTATCTGAATTGCTGATCTCTTAAAGATATAATTTCACAGATGGGCATATTAATATATTGGCATTAAGGAACTTTATAATAAGTACTTTTTAACTCTTCTAAGCAATTAATATGTACATTACTTTAATGATACAAAGGATTGTGTTGGTAAAAACACACTAAGGAAAATAGTCAGAAACATACAAAACTTTGTGTGTAGACAGTCAGTCAACAGTGGTCCAACAAGAGGAAAGTAGAGCAGAGGCAGTAAAGCACATTTAGATCAAAGCAACTGATGGCCTAGGAGCCAGGTCTGACCCATAAAAAGTTTCTATCAAGATACCAGGTGAGCAGTTAAAGGAAAGTAAAAGATTTTGAAGGCAATTGCGCATTTGCTTTACCCTGGACTGTGTCATTGTTTGTGGCTCATGAGAGCAGCCCAAATACCTAAGAGAGGTGGGCAGGTGAAAAATCTGTCTTTTGATGTTTGTTTGTTTGTTTGTTTGTTTGTTTGTTTGTTTGTTTTTCATACATAGCTGACTAAACCATAGTAGTAAGTTTTAGCTTGCCTGTTAGCAAAAGAGCCTGATTGTTTTCTTCTACAGAGATAACTGTGTCTCCCAAAGATTAGTGATCCTGTCAAGCAGGTGATAATTCTTTTCTTGTTTATTTTCAAATGTAGTGTAGTATAAAGT
Source organism: Sturnus vulgaris (assembly GCF_052056855.1). Taxonomy (NCBI): domain Eukaryota; kingdom Metazoa; phylum Chordata; class Aves; order Passeriformes; family Sturnidae; genus Sturnus; species Sturnus vulgaris. The sequence continues at coordinate 59,893,682 of NC_142243.1, read as the reverse complement.
GTAAGTTACAAGAGCAGTGTACCTGTTATTTCTAGAAGGGACATTTACCACGGTTTTCTGATGAAAACTTAGAATGGTGTAAATTATTTAAGGGCTGAAAAAGACACTTTCACAAATCATTAAACTACCTTGTGTCTTGGAACATGGAGAGGATATTCCTGGGATATTTATCTGGGGGTTCTGCAGGTTGAAAGGGGAATGGAGTCAGCAGAAAAAGAAACAGTTCCATACAGAAAGAACAATTATTCATAAAATAAAAATGAAGATGATGGTTAGAAATGTCAGCATATATATTTGAAATGCCTTTGGTGTGGCTATTACTTATGAAAAAATTACTGCCATTTTGCACCAAGTACCACACAGTTACTTCATTGTAACGATGACTCGTATAGCATTCATATATATGGAAAACATACAAAGAAACCTCAAACCACCTAGTAAAACGTAGCATGTCTCCCAGCTCTCTGGCTTTATACCTCTTGACAACCATCACCCTAAACAGGGCTTAAAAATGCCTAACACTAGTGTATATCATCTCCATTTACCTTCATGAATCAATAAGGACACACGAGCCTCATCTTCAGTGTGTGGTTTTGAAAGTCTTAATCTGATTCTGTAGACTAACACTATCCTTTACTCCAAGCCATAAAATGTAAGATCACAGTCCAGGGTATAGCCTTACTTAGAAGTTTGAAGTTCAATCAGATGTTGCTTTGGTTTCCAGGACTGTCCAAAAAAGTTGCTTTCTTTCCAAAGGGAATCTACCTCTCATCTGAGCAACAGATACTGAAATTTGCAGATGTTTTTCTGGACATGTTCAATTTGATTTTGTAATTTCTTCACAGGAGAAAGTCTTATTACAAGGACTAAGCAAAAATCAGACCCAAGGATATTCCATCATCTCTACAAATACTTGACTTCAAACCAGAAAAAGATAACAATAAAAACAGGGCAACTGAGAAAACTGTGCACAGATAAAATAAAACTCTTAAATCTGATTTCCTTCATTTTACTTTATCATATGCACATGAACCCCATGCCATTTGAGAAATCTGACTCAAAATAAAGCTCTTAAAACTGGGAAATTTCAGTCCTACCAAAACACTTTCTTTGGGAACTTCTGGAAGGAGACACTTACTAAATACAATCAAAATGCTCAAAAAGTTTCACTTCCAATGGAAAGAATAATAGTGTAATAAATTTTTCTGCTACATATTTTAAAGTCTGTTTGGAAAAAAAAATCAATTGTAAGAAAATATTGGAAATTAATCCTAGTATAGAATATAAACTTCACCTTAGGGTGCTGTTTTTAAATTTCCATGGGGTGCTTCAGCACTGCAAGAAAGGGCATAATGACCTGAGGAGGAGAAAGAAAAGATGGCAACACTTCCCACTTCTGACAGATACGGGTTTTCCCTATGAAATAAAGTCAGTCATACCACTAAAATGGTCCAGAACTGAGCAAATGAGATTTACCTAAAGAACTGAGGTTTATAATCACAGGGAAATAAGCACTCACATTTTCCTAGAACTTGTTCCTTTGCAGAATTCCTAGCATTCCTTTAGTAGCTGGACAATTCAAGACCTCATTTTTTGTTCAGAACTGTAGATTCACTGAAAAGCAAATCTATTCATGGCATCTAGTTAAATCATCTCATAAAATAGTATTTTAGCCTCAGGTTCAAGCTTTTCACAGCACCTGATTCAGATATGAGGCTTCAACCAGAGTCTCCGCATGCTTGTGATTGCCCTGATTTGGCAGAGTAATACATGCTTGAGGGCTTTTACTTTTCCATCTTGAAATATAAATAGTTCACTGTTCATCAGGCCAGAAAGAGAACTTATCCTCCTATTTGTCCCAGTGTGCATGGTAACTTTTACTAAGGAAACAATTCTAAACAGAGAAATGTCAGAAGACTGTAATTTACTATGTGTAGGTACATCTTTTCTGTTTGAGAATTGTCTGCTGCAAATTTTAATGAAAAATTTCTCAAAGTGCTAGGCAAGCCCACAACGAGCTGTGTAAATACTCCAGATGAAAACTAGCACTGATTTGTCTTTGTTCTCTCTTGGGAGAAGAGGGGCTGATTGTATAGCTTATATGGTATTTTATCAGTTGTTTGGATGGGAGAGTTGCCAATTTAGCATAACATGAGCACTACCTTTCCTGTGATGACTGCCTGGTGTTTGGACTGTATCTGGCTGATTTCATTCTATAATCATGAAAACTGAAAAGATATTTCCTAAGCTATTTTAAAGGGAAAGATGATTGATTCAGAAAGATAAGATACATAGGGAGCATATATATGATCTTTTAGAATTTTTAAAAAATGAATGGGACCATGCAAGCAAAAGGAAAAATCTTTAATGTAGGTAATAAGTGACTTTCTATCACTCAACTCTGATTCTAATATAAGGAAATGTTGAAATTCTTCCAGAAAGTACAGCTAAAATGAATCGCTGAATAACAAAATGTTAGCTCCAGTAGGATTGAAACTTTATGAGCAAAATTTGACTTTTAATGATATTAGGTCAATACAGACTTTAAAATAAGAGGAATTACAGGTTCAGAAAATAAAGTTTTAGCCTTATTGTTTTGATAAAGCTCTGTGACCCCTGGCCCTTTAAAAATTGAACTTAGGCTGTAAAAATATCACTTCTTATTGATCACATGGTTATTAAAGTCAGTCAAATGCTCAATTTATATGTCAAACACTTGTCATATTTCCTGTAAATATTAGAACAAAAGAAGAACGTGATAATATTTTGTTCAGTTGCATTGGATTTATTCAGCTTTTCGTCACTGAGAAACAATAAAAGTGGCAGTAAATAATGCATTAAATATGCCAAGCATTTATCAAAGTTAAATTAATTTCCATCTGCATCATGTATGTGGTGTTTGGATGCAGTAGTTCATGTATATGAAGGCTGGAGCTTATCCATGTGACTGAGTGTGACAGTATAAATAGACCAAGGGATCTCACTCTCTCCTTTCAGTACACCTTCCTACTCCCTGCCACATACTTGCAACCTGTGGAAGGTGTGGCTTTTTTGTTGACCTCAAGGAGAATGAGGAAACATGATAAGTCAACAGAAATTAATTAAATGTTAAAAGAAGGTTTTAAAGTACCTTCCTTATGTGTTGCTTCTAATGACATTCAAGTGAGCTTGCAAGGGAGGTCAGGAGGGAGATTTTTAGATCCCCCAGGCTCCCCCAAGATGCCTTTCCATAACCAAATGCTTTCATATGAGTAATTGAAAGAAACCTTTAGTCAACCGCTGGGGAGTCTTTGCAGCCTGGCTTCGATTGGAGTCTGAGTGGAGGCCTGTGAGCAGGACTGTGAGCAGGATGTGTTTGTAAGCATTTCTAATGGCATTTTGATGTACATGTACAAAATTGATGTCGGAAGGATCATTGTAAACTCCCAAACAGTGGAATATTGAGGACATTTTCAGGTGACAGTCAGATTCTGGCTGGGTGAGCCCAGTATATTTTCTCATGTCACAGTTGATTAGGTTCACAGGGAAGTGGAAAGAGTAAAAAATTCTCTTATTACTGCAGCAATGCCATATCAGCCTCTTTTCCCTTTGAATGCAACATTAGTTTTTGTCCAGAACTCTAACTGCTTTCTACAGTTTGGGGAATTGTAAAGCAGAAACAATTTTCCCAGCTAGGCTGACCTTCACAGTAATGAGAAATGACTGGGATTTCTCTCTATTTCTCTAACATTTGGTGAGGGGGGATAGGAGGTATGTGTTTGTTTTACCTGATATTATGTTGTGGGCGTCTATTTGGCACTTTGAGCCTAATTTTTTTCCATTCAGGAGATTACATGGACTGCTGCACCATCTGACCCAGTAGCCAGCCCTCAAGTGTATAGAGAAGTGACAGTAATGCACTTTAAACCTTCTGCTATCACAGCAGTGATGGCATTTTGTTTCAGCCATTAAATGATTTTTTTTTTTCAATGGATGGCTATTTTCATTTACTCTTCAGTACTTGTTCAGGTGATGAGCAATGATCTTGAGAAAATTTAAGATTCATTACCAGCCAGGTAGATAGGGAATTCTCAAAGTGAACCTACATGTGCAGAGTATTTTCCTTGTGAGTCTGGTGCTACAGCACTACAATGCTAATCATCTCTTGGGGATGGGATAAGAAAATTCTGCAGTTATGTGCAAGGCAAGTAAGTGCTATAGCTGAAGAGTCTTTAACAGCAGCACATTTGTCTAGAAATATGAGTTGCTTCCCTGTTCTTTCCAGGTGTTTCAGAACAATCCTCTTTCCCTGTGGAATCAGAGACTGCTACCAATGCATGCTGGTCCAGGCTAGGTCTGCCCTGCAGGTGCAGAAGTAGAAATGCAGAGGTGTCGATTATAACAAGGCAAGGATTCATGAAGCAAGATTCAGAGTCAGGAAGAATGAAGGCACTATGACAGGGCATTAAAAGCAGTGAGCCACTCAAGTAAACATGCAGGATCCCAGGCACAGCTTACACTGAAGTCCATATTGCTCCATCCTCATGGTGGCATTGGCATGAACTCAACGGGCTTGGATAACATTATACCTGCTTCTGATTACAGTGTAGACCTCTCCACCACTGGCATCTGTGCTACTAAAATATCTAGAGTGAAAGCATTTCAAACAGAAGACAAATTGAATCAAATTTCTGGCTGCAAATTACTCACATATAAAAGTTGAGTGGTAGTTTCAGGGAATTCATAAGTTTCAAGTGTTTTACCTTAATTCTGGCTTTACTACTTTTAGAACAGGCTATGGAAATGTCAAAACATCGTGGAGGAGGCAGGTTTTCACCTCCTTTCACTGTGGAGGAATAAATGGTTTCATGGTATTTCTAAAAGAAGAAGGTTTCATAATATTCTGTAAACTTTCAAGAGTTTGTGCTCCTCTGCTCTTACTGTATCTGAAAGGCCTGAAATGGTGAACATATTCCACTAGGTTGGAGTGCCATGTTCCTAGGTAATATTTGTGTGTTATAGCTATGATGTTAGGACATTGTTTTGATTCTCTGTTAATAGCCATAATATGGGGAGCAAAGTCAAGGAATATTAAATTCAGTGATCATGTTCTAACACTATTAGTGCAATATCTCATTGTTTGCAATTAGTGGGGCCACCAGAGCCTCCACTTGAATTTTTTTAAGCTATTAATGTTAGTGGCATGCTATGATACTAACAAGAGATTTTTTTCTCATCTGCTCTATCACTCAGAAATACGTGTATGTCTGCAGCTCATCGATTATGAAAGAGGTCAATAGGGGGGAAAGTTCTTGAAATTGCATAGAATGTTTTCTTTGTATTGACACAGAGCATTACAATAAGCTTAATTTACATGCTTTTTTCCCAATTTTATATTAAACTATTTGGTGTTCATGCTTGCATTTCTCTTCTGATCTTCTAAGGCAGATATTTCTTGAAGCTCTCAAGAGACTGTTTCTTAGCCAGTGGTGCTTTCTCTTGTATCCCCTTGGCTCTGTACATGATTGTCATGAGTAAGAAATACTGGATTCATGTGGCCCCTACAATGAACAGAAATAAACTAGAGCAAAATCTGAGTGGATCAAGGCAGAGCTGCTGCCTCTTACTTTCTAGGAAAGGAGAACACAGAGGAGGAAGGAGCAAAGTGTCAAGACTGTCTGCACACTTGGATTTAAGTTTTTTTCAGGAAACCCTCTTTCTTAGTCTTCGTATAAGACTGGACAAATATTTTATATCCTAGGAACACTATTAGATCAACAATGAGGTTAGAGAGTGTTATGATAGAGAAAGCCAGGGGTGTCAAACAATGCTTGATAAAACAGAGCTCAGATAATTTGCCTTTGCTTAAATTAGCTGCTGAAAATAGATTAATAGTCTGAAACACTTCTTTCCTTTTGTGATAATTAGCAATGCCCTGCTTTGTTCAAATAGATTAATAGTCTGAAGCACTTCTTTCTTTTTGTAGTAATTAGCAGTGCCCTGCTTTGTTCACTATTTGCAGTGTCCTGATGTTTGAATCATGCTTCCATTTATACCTAACTTTTATGAAGGCCTCATAAAAGGACACCACATTAATTAAATATGTTCAATATTCATCAGTATTCATTGCAAAGTGATTGCAAACATTTGATCTTCCTTTTTCTACTGGTAACATTAGACATATTTTTGTCTAGTCCAGATTCCAACACTAAGTCTAATACATCATGCTAGGGTTAATCAGATTCCACTCTAGAAGGTCAAATGCAATACATAGTACAAAAGCAGTGTAAATGAGATTGATCTTAGCAACTGGGAATTTTGGGAAGTTTGTCTTCATAGCACGACTAGAACTTCATGACTGTGACTTGTTTTCATCCTTGAGTTTCTCTTAAACACTCTGCACATGAGAAACATCAGTAGAGCTCTTGGCACAGCATCATATTCAGAGCCTTCTCTTCCAGGTGACATTGAGAAACCTTTCACAGAGTAAGGCAAGATTTGACTCTGGAAACACATAGGACTTAGTCTGTTTCCATGACGGGTAAATCAGTGTCTGGCACTGGCAGGCCTTACTGAAAGAGGCTACTCCCTCAAGCAATTCGTATTTGACCAGAGAAGGAAAGTGTACATTTGTATTAAATTGGGCATGCAAGACAAGATACACTCCAACTTTAAAAATAGGATTAATGTCTCCACACCAAGTGCTTTGAGACTTGGATTATACACTTGGTAGTTTTGTCTTTGTTTTTGTCTCCTAGGTAGCAGTGACAAATCACTGGGTGAACACACCCAAGTAAGAATGAAAGTTGTTCTATCTCCTGATCTCTCTCTCTGGTGTATTATGAAGGAACATTGGTACTTCTGAATGTAACAGTCTAAATGTGTGAAAACTGACCAGCCAGTCTCAAAGCTGTGGGCTTACTAAGAAAAGGACAAAAGCTAAGATGTGTGGAGAAGTTGCCTGCAGGTACAAGGGTACATTAATTATCAATGTCACAGTCAACTTGGGGCCATCTTCTTCGAAATGGAAAAGCTTATGGATGGGATGCTGCAATGAGAAGTGTGTATGTGGGGTATGTGGGATCCCAAACACATAAATGGCACAAAGGGGCTGTGGTTGTCCTCTCTGCCACTGCCAAGTGGTAGAAGCTAAAGCTCACCAGGCTGCCAAACTGAGGATGAGGAGTATTGTATGCTGCATCCCATTGGGCCCCACAGACTGCTTCCACACCCTCCCTGTGGCTGTTAGGAATTAATTCACATTCTAGAAACTGACTGCAGGAGCAGTTAGTGAAACTAAAACCAGTATCTAAATATAGCAGAAATAAAAGTGTTATATAAATATTGAAAACAGTTCTCATTCCTGGTTCTAGCCTGCAGGAAGCAGTTGAGTGCTGCCAGTAACAGTGGAGAGCCAGGACTTTACTGCTTTTGCTCTACATATCTACAGGAAACCTCAGCATAACCTTTATCATATGATCTTATAAGTGCAAGTGATGTTCATAGCAATTTTTTTAAGGTTTTTTCCCTCCGTCCTACTGCTGGCCAGAATTAATGACACAGCAGCAGAACAATAAATTGGTGCAGAGAAGTACCCAGGCCTGTGTGCCATAGATGGAAGCACTAGCTTGCACCTCCCCCTGCCATAATTTTTGTAAGCAGAATGTCCTTGTAGAGATAAACCTGACCCCTCACATTTTTGTTAAGAGGCTCCCATTCTCATTACATTTCCTCCACCCCAATTTCCTTTACATCCACCCAAGCTGGATGGAGGTCCAGTCCTCCACCCTCTGGACTCTCATAGTGGGCCTAGCTGCTACACCAGTAATTCTCCTTGCTTTTTCTTCATTAATTCCTTCCAGTCAGCCCAGGACCATGAAGCCACCGGGCCTGAGCAGCAGGAGGAGAGAAAGTCTTTCCAGAAAACGACAGGATACTAGTCTTCTGAAATGGGGATTTATAGGGTCCTTAGCTTTGGTGAAAAGGACTGAAGTATAAAGCATAGGGTAGCATCACTTGCCACTGTTCCTCAACAGCTGGACTTGCTCTCAGTCCCCCACTCTACTTGTTGCAGCATTTGGGGATTTCTGAATCTCTGATAAAACCAACAGCACTTATTCCTCTTCCAGCTGTCAAGGAAGTTTTATCTTTTGCTGCCTTTTCCATTCTGCTGTTAATTTAATATTTTTGAAATGAACATAGTTCCTTTTTACCAAAACAGACAACACTGAAAATAAAAATGCACTAAATAAATCTATTAAGCGTGAATTATTGTCCCAACTTGGCTGAGTATGCGTTCAGGCAATATTGATTTAAAAAACTAAGGAAAACACAGCTTTAAAAACTACCTTTTTCAAAGATGTTTCCTTATCCAGGCTTCTCTTACACCTTAGTCAGTCTGTATTTTAGCACAGTAATTTTGCCTACCCTCCATGACACAGTTCCTTACTGGAGTGTCAGAATCAAATCACAGTGATCAGCAGTCAGACTGGCTGTTCACTTTTACCATCCTACAGCAGTCCAGGGCTCCCTCTGCTCTTGCAGAACAAAGATGAAATTGGTAAAACAGATGCAGAGTAGCAGTGGGTGTTTGGAAAGGACCTAGGACAGGTTAAGGCTACTGGGCTGATGAAGTATGAGCACAGTCTGTAACATTTCCTATTCCTAAACATATTGTCCTAGCAGACGAAGTAAGGCAAAGGAATTACGATTATCTCCAGTTTACAGATGGAAAAATGAGTTAGTAAGAGATTAACTAGCTTGTCCAAGGTCACTTAGAGAGCCTGACAGGCACAGAACTAGGACCAAGATTTTCTGAGTTCCTAAGGAAGGATCAATCTCTGAGAAATAGTGTCCTAAGCTATGTTTCTTAATAGAAGGATCTCGTATTAAAACATTACAAAAGTAAAAATGCAATTTCTTTTCCTTTCAGTTTGATTAATGGATTCTTCACTACACTACAATAAAGCAAATTCTTTTTCTAATATAGAGTATTTGAATCTTTTTTTTTTTTTGTAAGAAAGTAATGAAGGGGAAAAAAATCCCCTTTTTTGATTAATTGCAGGTGGATGTTGTTTTGTCTTCTTTTTTGGACAATAATTTCTAGTTATCAAATAGATGTACTTTAAAGTGCTAGGATTTGGCACGATGATGAGCCAACTGGCAAGAGACCACCCTTTAGAGATAATATATTAGTTGAAAAAATTGAGTTTCTGGATCCTAATCCTCTAAGAAAAGCTGAAACCTTAGGGGAAAAGTTCCACTGTGTTATTCATTTGGTTCACCCTATTTGATTGCTGGTCAGTACATGAACCCTATTTTAGAAGTGCTGTGGTTTCTGACTAAAATAAGCTGTTTACAATGTTCTACAGGCTATTATGGCTCGAATGCTAGTTTCTAAAGGTTTGGAAAGGAGTCTACATTAAAGCAGCATTCAAAAGATTGTAGGATTATTTTGTAATCTCTCTGAAATTGAATGTGATTTGATCTTCATCAGCTGATTTGTATGAATTATTTTGTTGCTTTGGTTTTGAGCATTTAATGAACTCACAGAGAGATTATTGAACCTTCTTTAAAAGTTTTCATATGTATATAATTTTTTTCATAAGTAAAACTTAAAAGCAAAGGCAAAGTGAGTTAGAGGGTGTGCACATCAGGATTTTTTGTGACTTCCTTTGCAGTGTAGTATTGCAAAGTACAACAGTTGGAGAAAATAGGATGTTGTGATTTAACCCCAGCCCCACACAGCCACTCACTCAAACCCCACAGTAGAATGGGGGAAATAAATGAAGAGGAAAGTTGAAAAAGCTTATGGGTCGAAATAAAGACACATTAACAGGTAAAGCAAAAGATGTGAGCCAGTAAAGGAAAACAAACAATTGCTTCACCGCTTCCCATGGACAGGGATGTGCTCAGCCATCCCCAGGAAAGCAGGGCTCCATCACATGGAACAGTGACTTGGGAAGACAAACGTCATCACTCTGAACATCCCCTCTTTCTCCTTCTTCCCACACCTTTTATTGCTGAGCATGATGCCATAGGGCACTGGGATATCCCTTTGGTCACTTGCCGTCCCAGCTGTGTGCCCCCCCAACTTCTTGTGCACCCCCAGTGTCCTCCCTGGTGAGGCAGTGTGAGACACAGAAAAGGCCTTGGCTCCGTGCAAGCACTGCTCAGCAAAATCTAAAATGTCCTTGTGTTATCAATGCTGTTTCCAGCACAAATCCAAAACACAATCCCACTCTATCTACTGTAAAGAAAATTAACTTCACCCCACACAAAACTCTCAGGCAGGATCACAACCAGTCAGGGATGCTCAGTGAAGAAAAATGACTAAGGAATAATCTAAGGGTCAATTTCTAATTGTTTTGTTAGAGGTTGCTTTTGTTAAAAGCAGTTAAAATTTTATTAAAATTACTAACACTTTCCTTATAAATTAATTACTTTTGGGACAGCACCTTTATTGTTCATGAGAAGTGAGCATGTGGTTAAAGGGAAGCATAATTTAAGGGAAACAGCATGTTTTCTGTACCTTGGCCTCTGGGCTTGCCCTGTGATACAGAATTGTACTTAAGCTGGGACAGAGGTCTGTGTTCCTTTTTGCTATACTCAGGATAAGAAGAGTAATTTAAAACTAGAGAGAAGAGAAATACCATGTTAGAACAGCCAATCGTTTTTGTAGCCTGGGCAAGCATTTCTACATTGCTGCTCTTTACAGTTTGTTTCATTGCAAGAAGTCAGTGTACATGCTGAGAAACTTGTCACAGATTCCCAAAGATAAGAGCTGGAAGGTCCTGAATCTATCATTTGCTTTAGATGCAGAGATGGTTATGCTGTCATTTAACTTAATGATCACTTCACTTAAATGTGTCATTTGGGACCTAGACTGTACAGGGAAGGCCCTTAATGCATGTTTCTTACCTCTCTCTAGTCACATCTAAATCGCTGAGTAATGCATACACATACCCAAAGACAAGCAGTGGGATTTGATGTGCAGTGTGTCCAAAAACTAGGAAAGCTGCAAAACTCCATTGGCAATGTGTCCTCATACAAGAAGCATGCCTTTGTTATGTGCCTTTGGTATGTGCCACCCATCCAAGCACCTGGACATATGTTTAGATGCATCCAAAAAAGTGTCTTCACTGGAAGACAACTCAGGAAAAGTTCTTCTCTTATAAGGTCTGGATTACCCCCAAGACCATTTGTTTCCCATAGAGATGATGAAGGCTTTGTAACTTCAGTGTCAGGTCGTAGGTATTTGTGTATTCTCCAAACAGACAGGAAGACAAAAGTGTGGCTGCAGCACGGGCTAACTGTATTATGGCACAGACTATTTTTACAGCTTTGTGTCAGGGCTTGAGAGGAGCATTATTGCAAGTCTTATTCTCCTAAACTAATGTAAGTTATATCTGAGTAGTTGTGACACTATTTTGTAAACTAAAAAGAGCACTAGTCAAAAAGATTGCGTGTTTTGAAGATCATCACAAGTAGATTAAAGTCTCATCTCTCATGCAGTGACTTATATATGCCTATCATCTCTTCCACTAGATCTTCTGCACAGCAGGACTGCTGTATAGGCTTCATGAGATGCAGAAAAGATGACAGAAATACATAAGTGTTTTGATTTACCTATAGTCTTCTCTCTTCTATCTAATCTAGAGTTTAGTGGGTTTATGATGTATTGTATGTCGTGTCTGATTTAATATAATTATTCCAATAGTCATTCTTGAGATTCCAATTTTTATGTTTCCGAACTCTTGTGTTGCTATGTTAGAATTAGTTATTTCTTTTATTACCTCAACAGTGCTTTTCTTCCATAAATAAAATTAAAGACCTTTAATTTTGTTTCTCTTTGGTGAGATTAACCTCTATACACATTTTTAATAGTGTTCTGCTTGGGCAATGAGAACATTCCAAAATGTATATATGGCATATTTCTTGGTTTTGTTTTGACATAGTCTATCACCTTAATTAGTGGGTAGTCCATCGCAGGCAGCTATTTGTTCGTTAAAATTTATGGAGCAGTCCTGTGTTTCATGCATTTTCTTTTGCATATTTCTTATGTACAGCATGTATTTCTATATATACAGCATGCACACACACTCAGACTCATGGACCTCCAGATCTCTGAAAACATACTGAAGGCAACCAACTCACCTGTGACTGCTTTTCAGTTTCTTTTTTTATATTTTTTTTTCCCCTTTTATGCCTGTTTTTTTTTCATAATTTGACTTCAGGGAGGTTTTTCATACAGGTTTGGCAAATAGAGGTGCTACATGTACCACATTGCCATGGCATTCCTTTCTTTTTATTACTGCATTTTTGTTTTGTAATACTGTAATTTGATTATTTGTCCATCTATTTTTACTTTAAGTGTCCAAATTTATAGCGTTAGTGTTTGACTTTTGCATTTCTTACATGGGTGTAAGCAAAGACCAGACTTCCAGCTCTGCCGGGTTTTTCCAAACCTTTACCTCCTTTTTGAGGTGAAGGGTAGCCCAAGAATAATTTGATTATACACATTTTTCCTACCACCTTTAATTTTACACATCCAATGCAGGACATTTTTAAAGAATAGACAGTAAGCACTAGACATTAATCTCAGCTGTGAGAGAAGATTCTTAACTTGAGTTGCCCTTACATCATCTGCTGAGTTCCCCTGAGTAAGGCACCATCTCCAGTTTTGGTCTTGACTAAGTAAGATATTTTGAAGATTCAAAGGCATTCTGTACTCAGACTATGGGATAGCATGGAGCAGTATTCAGTTTCTATTGACTCTCCAACTTATTTCCCTGAGCAAAGAACAAGTTGTAGCAAGGAAGCAAAACTGGATCTTGGGTAGTGAGAGTACCCTTTAGGGGTGTAGGATTGCAGATTGTACTATCTGCTCAGAACATGCACAAAAACCCTACCAAAACCAAACCTCAAACAAGAAACAAATTAGGCCAATTAGGGCCATCCCTCCTGGGACAAGAGCCATCCCCACAACACTGCCAGTGATTTAGGGTGCTGGCTGCCATGAGGGCAGCTCCAACTGAAGGCAAACCCATCTGTGTCCCAAACGAGGTGCAGGACAAGAGCTCCATGGTGCTGCCCACCATATCCTGAGCCCTTCCTTTCCACAGCAGCCACTTGCACAGATGAGTGGATGAGACCTTGCATCCATGGCCACTCATCTCTCTCCACCAACTGGGGGCCAGTTAAATCACAAACAAGGGACTCTCTGCAGCTCTCCTAGTTCGACATACAGTTTTCTTCCCTGATTTTGTTATGTTTAACAGCTGAAGGTAATTTAAACGAGTGAGTCATCTTTTCTGCTTAATAAGATAGACTGTTGTGTCTAGAGCTCAGGTTAGCATTATTTGAGTTACTGTCATTCATTTTAAAATAGGGCTTCATAAAAACAATGTGACATTCGTGACATCATATGTGACATTTACTACAAGAGTGTGAATAAATAGAAAACCAGAAGGAATACTAGGATGCCATGGGAATTTCCCCACAACTGCAGTGTTAAGCTGTGTAATTGGTTTATCTTATGAAAAATGTCTGGAACATTAATGATAAAATTAGTGTTTCCTAAAGAATATATATGTTATCCAATCACAGCTTCAAAGCTGAGACAAGGCTTTCTTTTATGCTTTTTTTTTCTTTTTTCTTTTCTTTCTTTTATATTATGATAATGTAAACCAACAAACTAGTTAACTTATAAAGAGCAGCAAATCCAGACTTATGTTGAATGCTCTCCTGGATTTACCATTTCCCTGTGTAAAGTCAGTTTTCACTTTGAAATAGCCTCTTGTAGTTATTTTTACCATTTGCCTGCTTCTTAGCTAAAAACCTACTTTTTGTGAACAGCTTTGCTAGTGACTTAGATGTTCATTCATTTCTGTTCCCCAGAGGAATTTTTTGGCCTCCATTAATATTGCCTGGATATATATTACAGCAGTGACTAAAAATACTAGGTAAATACAATAAATCAATATGTACTGTGTAGTAAACACAAAAAATGTATTCCACATTCAGATTTAACCTGAAATAAGAAAATCTGTTTTATCTTTGATCTTCCCATAATTTGGTGCATGTGCATACGTAATCCAGTCTTGATGGGCTTGCAGATGTATTATGTAATGAGAAAACAAGCAAACAATGAGAAAGAAAGATAATTTTATTATTTATTTTATTTTTCAGACAGGAAATTAAAGAAATGGAAATATATGGAAGAATTGGACCCCTGGTGAGGTTTTTAGATCTCTACCCAGTGACCCTAATCACAAGACTTCCTTCCTTCTCCAACATAATTATTACTATTTCCATCACACATACTTTGGAAAGTTTTTCTTGTTTCCACATGAAATACTTATTTCTCTAACCCTGAACTTTCCTTTTAAGCAAAATCAATGAAAAGCTATTGTTGGTTTTACAGATGCCAGGGAGAATTATTACCATCATAGGCAGCAATAAAAGATATATTTTTGCCCTTGGTAGATTGAATTACCGAGAAATAACCTTATAATTACTGTATAAAGCACCCTGTTTTAACGCTGTTTTTTAATATCCATAAAGTTTCTGATTTATTTTTCACATGCCAGCATCAATGCACTAAATTCTGCTTTGGTCTAAACCGGTGCAATTACACCAACCTCTGCAGGGCTCCACCTGTTGCATTGATGGCTCTTAAGAGCAACTTTATTTTTGGATTAGTATTAGGAGCAAAGAGAGAGTGATCTGGTTTCATGGCCGTTGATTTGAATAAGGAATGTAATTTTCTTGAAATCAAAGGAACTATTTTGGTATTCTAGCTGTATATCAGGTAAATCTGCTTTAAATTAGGTTTTTGTCAGAGCAGTGGGGAAAAGAAGCCTTCTGATATTCCCTATAGGGTATGGGATTCACTACTGGAAATGCCAGGGAAACCTTGAGTATAGGTGAACATGGCAAATGGACCTTGGTCTCTCTCTTCATGAAGATTTTGCTTCAGATGTCTTAGCAACCTGCAATGCTCAGCGGTCTCACAGTCTGCAGGAAAAAGAAAAGAAATCCCCTTTCAGCACACTCAGGTTGCTTTCTTACAACTAAAAAACTGGTTCCTTGACCCATGCAAAAGTAGCAATTTCTGCTTTAGTATAGACTATTGAGCTTGAGCTGGCTGATGATCACCAGGCCTTCTGCAGGTCATAGTCCTTGTCTGTCTCTTTGAGGTGAAGCTAGGATTGTTACCTGCCTCCTGATTCCCACTGTTGAAAGAGGACACAATTCAACACAGAATAACTGCACCCTTGTTTTGTGCTCAGTTAATCCACACTTAAAACTAGGCCATCCTTTTTCTGCTCATGTTTCTTCTCCTGACATGGTTTCTAATATGTGAGTGCCTTCTGTGAAATTTCTTTTTCAAGGGCATATGTTCAGCTTTAAGTTTGGAAAGTAAATAGCACATACCTCATATTTTGGAGCTAGAATTTGTTTTATTGCCTGTACAAGTATTACAGATGTGATAGTGAAAGGGTTCTGCCTTAATTGCACTCAGGGGGAGCTCATCACAGTTTCTGATGTGTTGGAGGTGCATTAGAACAACAGCACTGTCTGACTAAGTTGTCTGCAAAAACATTTCTGACCCTTGACTTATCCCTTTTACTGACACAATTACCAGCAGCACCCTCCACTATGAGTGGCTGCAAAGAGGTCTGCATACTTCACCATTTCCAAAGGTATATTTTGGCAAATAGTTAGGTAGATGTGTATGTTCCTCCCAACCCAAAATGGATGAGATTAAGAAAAGGCATATAAGAATGATTTTTTGAAGTCAAGTATTTCCACTCAATTTATATAACACCCATCTGTAAGGGTGATCCATTTTATATTTCCTTTCAAGAAACTGTTCTGGTCTGAACTGAATGTTTCAAGTGATCTGAAATTTATTTATTTTCAGGTTTTTTTCCCACTCCAGGTCTGCCTGGGCTGTGTTTTGTTACTGGGGTTTTTTGTTTGGTTGTTTGTTTTTAAGGGGGTGAATAGAGTGTTTCAGGGAAATTTTTCAGTCCACAAACAGAAAAATCCATTAGTTTCACAGCTGTAGGTGTCAATGTTTTGACTTCTGACTTTAATGCTTCTCTAGTTCATAGAGGCATAAACGCAATAAAACCAAAACTAAAACCAAACCATCAACAAAAAAAAAACCAAAAAAAAAACCAACAACAACAAAAAAACCCCAGGCCTTTTGTGAGACTATTTGATTTAAATAAAATATCAGTGTAATTAGCTAACTCTAGTATTTCAAGCAAAAGAATCATTCCACCTCCCCTTTATTGCAAATTTGGGTCCCATAAGAAATTGAAGGGACAGATTCTGACAGTAGTTTCTCTGTTTTAACTAATTGCAACTCTGCTGACCTCATAAAAATTAGATCAGATTTATATTCTGGTAGAGAGAAATCAGAATCAGACCAAGAATTCAGAACTTATATTATTTTTAGGACCAAAATAATCCCTTGTTTTGTAAAGCACAAGAATTGCTACAGGGCCCATAAATATTTTGTGAATCTGGTCAACAGATAGAAGTAGAAAATACTTAGAACATGAAGAAATTCATCTGTCTGTCTATTGACAGTGCCTTATGGAAGAACAAGAGCCTAGCTACAATAAGGCAATAATGAATTTAATGAAAAAGCTACAGACATTCAGGTTGTAAGCTGAGCTGCTGTTGAAAGATAGTACATATTTTTGCCTGTATAGCAGAATTCCTTGGCTGAATGTCTATGAGTAGATTTCCATTGATAATAAATATAGAGGAAATTATTTGTTGTAAATGGTAATTAGACTTTCCCTAGGCTATGCATCCAGCCAGTAGCAGATATTGAGTAATAACAAAGGTATTATTTTTGACATTCTGTCTCCATGCAAAGAAAAAAAAAAAAAAAGAAAAGAGGATGATAGGAGCTAAACTTTGCTGTCTTTTGTTTAAAATACAGTAATAGCATCATAGGCATAAATTAATATTGGTGTGTGATTTTATGTAATGACGTGTATATCACAGAGTATAAGGTCACACCACAACTTTATCTATGAAATAGAAAAATGACAGTCACAAGAACATACTAGCACAAACTCTCCCAAATTTACCCAGGACTGCATTAGGATTACATGCAGGCTAACTAAGCAATTTTTGCAGGATTTCAGCGTCAGATTTTAACAAATTTGAAACTGACCCTTGCAGAAAAAGAATTATACAGTTTATACGTGCAGTCATCACTCACATTCATCTGAGAGTTCTTCTGTTACCTCCAGCAATATGGAGCTATGCTTTTGTTATAAGAGGATCTCAGTTTCATATACCCTCTTGCCATCAATTTATAGTGCCTAGCACAGTGACAATTGCAAAGACCTCAGAAACAATACATTCCTAGCCCATATGTTTTTAATTATATTTTCAACTTTCATTTGCTGTTGGCAACTTGACGTTATTTTGATTTTGCTGAGGTGAAATATATGAGTTTCAAATATGGCTTTGAAATTGATTAGGAATTAATATGGCAGCATTGCATATACAGTAGATTTACTGCTTCTTTTGCAGTTCAGTGTGAACTCCCATGTGGAAAACCTATTGTGACCAGATTCAGAGTGACATGAGCAAAGTAGCTGATACTGGAGATAAGAGATCAGAGAAAAGGGGTCAAATAGGTAAAAACAGAAAGGAGTTCTATCATCTCAGCAAAAAAATTATACCCACTCCAAAAAGGAAAAACCCAGGGAGGAATCACGTGAAAGCTGAGACGTGGATGATTACAAAAATAAAGAAAAAAAAATCCAAACGGAAACCAAAACCTAACCAAACAAATTAAAAACCTTTCAAGGCAGTTGGTACATTTAAAACATTCTCTATACCTCTTAGAAGAACACTAACAAAATTAAATCTGGAATTTCCTAGCTCATGCTGAGCACAGCCCAGCCCCACACTGCAGGCATGTGCTGCTTCTGGGGCAGGACTTACACTTCATTTTTGGGAGCAGATTTCTTGATGACAGCAAATGGGACAGAAGGGCCTGGGAGGAGAGAACGTTCTCTGTGGAAAAGTTACACATGTGGCTGCAAATGTAACATGTTAGATATGTGGCTGCATATTAACCCTTCTGCCTTTCTCCTTACATAGGACCTGCATTGAGGGCACAGTTTTTGGCAAGATAAATACACACCTGTTTTCAATTTATAAGTAACTTTATCTACAGAGCAGGAGTGCTGGTGAAAAAGACAACACTGGGTGTATGCATGTATTATAAACAGGGGCTTTAAACTGCAGTGGTCAGTCTTGTGCTATCTGGTGTTTTCCAGTATGTTTATCCCCAAAATAAGCTACCCAAATATGAATGTGGCAGAGGGTTGCTACCATCTGAGATACAATATGCTCAGGTAGTAGTTGTGCAAGGAGGCTCAGAGGTGTTTATCGCTCTATTTTTAGAAAAGGAATAGCAGCAGTAACCTTCCCATGGAGAAACAGAAAAGGGTCAAACAAAATCACACTTCCAGTCCACCACTGGGCATTCAGAACTGCACTAAACTAAAAAAAGAGTGTCCACAGAAAATATTAACAATATCCTGCTGAGGGATCCCCAACATCCTTTTCTGCATGCTTTCTTCCCTTTTGCAGACTTTGACTCAGCTTACTTGTTTCAGTGGCTATCATTCACATCTCATATTTATTTAACTGGAAATGTTGTTTGATGTCAAGGTTTTCAAACTGAATATTTTCTCCAGCTTTATTCATACTTCTCAAATCTCATTTTATATACTGAGATTTCAGCAAAACTCAAATGTCTAACCTGGAAAACAGAGAGAGCACTTCTCAAACACATGATATCAATTGTGCTGTTTATGCCATTTTGACTTTGGGGTGAACTGATGTAAACAAAGAGAATTAAATCCTTCCAGCTTTCTAGATACCTTCAGATTCAGATTTTGGACTGGCTTGTATCTGCACTTAGGAGCCATTTGTATTGTCCTTCAACTTTCTATCACATATCAGTGCATCGAGTAGGGTCCAGTTTGGAGCAGAAAGTACTGAAAAAGAAAATTATTCCACATAGTTACAGTTTTAGATCTGATCTTGTTCACATTCAAGTCAACAAAAATTCAAGGTAAGCACTTAGCTTACATGAAAGCAAAACTATTTGGTGATGCTATTACATTACAAATAAACCAAAGTATCCAGATGTATTTCCAGCTTCAAAAATTAGGATCTTTGCAGAGCTGCTGACACAGAATTTTAAAAGAATCTTTATATATATTCTCAGTTAACAATGTGTCCCTAAGTATTAAGTAGGATTTATTCTTCAAAGGGCAAAATACAAGGTCTGTACCTCGAAGTGTGTTTCTTAATGTGAATATTTGAATAAACAGTTCCAGGCATACATACTAAAACTGCATATCATACTGTAGAACAAGACTTTCAGAAATATTTTCTCAAATACTTAACATGAAGTGTCATATTAACATGGTGTGACCTCTCATTGCATTTTTAACATTTATATATGCAAATGGTCATATTTACATGTGCACATGCCATTCACAAGTTCAAATTAAAGGCAAATAAATGTTTTAGATTAAGGAGATTAATTTGGTGTGTCTCACGGTTGACACACTTTCTACAGAGATCACTGAGACCCAAGTGCTGGGCTGTTATCCAAAAAGACAGATGGCAATTTCCTTTTGACAAGAGTCCAGTTTTTTAGCAGCAAGGGAACCCTGAAGTAACCATTTTTCTTGTAGGGAAAGCATCTTTCAGAAGCCAGATAAATCATTCTAAAATAGACAAATACAGGAACCAAGAAACTAATCGTGGAATGAACTGTGTTGCAGCCCCTTTCAAAAAGTTTTGAAGGTGCTTTTGTGCTTTCATTCTTGCAACACATGGGAACTATTTCAGAATACTAGAGAATTCATATAACTTTTACAGCACTCATTTCTCTTTTGTCAGTACCAATATAATTTATGATTATTAGAGATGACAAATTTAATTTAGATGTTGTTTGTTTACAGTACATATGTATCATGAATGAAATAAACAGTTTTAGATATTTTAAAGACTATGTAAACACAAAAGTAACTCAGAAAAAATCTGACAAAACCAAGTAAATCAGACAAAACCGAGTAAATCAGACAAACCCAAGATGCCTCTGTTTAACTGAAATCTTGTTCAGTGTGTGCCAGCTTAAATAGATCTGGAATATTTCAAACCTGTAAGTTATAAATGTGGAGAGTCGGGAACTTACAAGATGGGAGACTAGGGTCAGCCTGTTTGTACTAACCTGCTGCTAAAGCAGTCATCTGCATTTCTTAGTTATTTGCATTTAAAGATATTAAATATATTTAAATATATTCACTCTTTCTTTCTGTAAACATATAAGACCCAGCCTCCGATATGCTGACGCCTTCAATTTAGTTTATCTTGTAGGATGAGACCCAAAGATGATCCCTTTTTTCTAGATTCCTTGCCTCTCTTTTCTATCTGTCACTAATAGAGCAGAAATTAAAGTGGCTAGAGTGGTGTCTGTTCACTCTTAGCCTGTGCCCTGATGTGTTCTTCATTATTCATGCCTTCATTAGTTTGGTCTGAGAGATCCGGGAATGATGCCCATTCTTTATTCGCTTTGTTGCATCTCTATAAGAAATATAACCTTTTTATTTTGTAAATTGTTATTGTAGTTTTTCAGGACTAGTTCAAATTTGACCAGCAGCACCTTGTATACAAAGATAATGCAAGAAATTTTGTGCCTCCTCTTCTATCCATGTCATCTCAATGCTCACATGAGCACTGTGTGCTTCCAATCACCTCAGGTCGTGTCGCTTTGCGTTGAATCAAGTCATGTCACATCAGTGATACCACTATCAGTACTTATTTCTGATAGAAAATTCAGCATAGATTTAGACAGCAAATAGCTCAACCACAATAAATGCATATAATGAGCAGACTAAGTATCTGTGAGAACCAGATATTTTAAGTGTCTCTGTCAAGTCGGTGCTTTCAGATATTTCAATGTCCTTGTCTCTACACTGTATGTTGCACATAAATTTCTGATACATGTGCATATATTAAAAGTCTGTCTAAGTAGCCTATTTGGAACTCTTACCATCTACAACCATTTGCAAATATAGACTTGTGCAGTTTTGAAATAAGCAGACGTTGGATGGGTGTGGAAATTATAACTACATTGTACACTTTGTAAGTTGATCATATCACAACATATCACGAAAACTAAATGCTGACAGATTTAATTTTTTCTTTTTTTCATAATTTGGGATTTGCCTGCTGGGCGTGTTTTCAAATAGTTATGCATGATTAGGCTCTATGACAGCTATTTTATTAGACGTTTTGCCCTGATGTTCATTTACAAAAGTTAAATGTTGTAATTATCCTATTACGTAAACAAAAAAGGAGGGAGGGAGGGAGGGTGGGAAGGATGGAGAAGAAGATAAACATTTAAAAAAAAAATCTAACTGATAAGTACAGAACCAGACAGAGTTTCCAATATGTTTGCTCATAGCACTTCTTTGGATGAAATTAACATCTTTTGGTTTGTGTTACCTCTGTATTCTCTCTTGACTTTCTTGGGAGTTGCATGTTCACAGGATTTTTCAAAATTCGACTTATTTTTATTTAAAATCCTAAAAATAAATTAAATTTATAGAGCTCATGCACCCACAATTCTATATAAGTGCTAAATGGTGATCTTGATTATTATGATCATTTGTTTGGTGCTTATTGCTGTGGTATATAGGTGCTTTCCCAGGATTCAATCGAAGCAGTCTTTCCAGTGTCTTTTTTTAAACTCCTTCAGGGACCATGAGATTTTATGTAAGTTCAGGGAGCTATCAACTGATACTAGGTGTATATATATGTGTATTGAAAACAATTAGGAATATAAGCATAAACACTATGTAACGAATTTGTCAGAAGAGCTAATGGAGATTTTTTGGGAAACTTCTGTCTCAATTCCCTCATGTTTAGAAACCAAGCATATGGGTATCTAGGCTGGAATGCTCTGCTTCTATGTCATCAAGGTATTGAAAACACTTGAGTATTGCTGTTGTTGATATAGCTTCCAGTTACTGTCATGCTGTGGTGTGGTGGGTTAGCAACACTCACCCAGCCACTCACTCACTGCCTCAGTGGGAGAAAGCCCGTGGGGCAAGATGGACTGCTTACCAATCAGTGTGGAGGGCAAAACAGATTCAACTTGGTGATAATTAACTTTAGTACAGTGCCAATTAAGTGAGAAACAAAGTATTAAAAGAACTTTTCTCCTCTCTCTCCTGGACTTCACCCCTTCACTCCTGACTTCCCTACCCACTCTCAGTGGGGAACTAGAGTCAGTCCTTAATAGTTCCCCTCTCTTGCTCCTTTCTCTTCACAGTTTTCCCCTGCTTCTGCACGGGCACTCCACACATCACAGTGCTCATATGGATGAGATATGGATATCAGGAAATAACCATTTGCCTACTCTAGGTCCTAGGGTCTAGAACTACACTGAGGATACTTTCCCTGCTGTGGGACAACTCCTTCTCCTTTCTCTGTCCCTGCTGTTCCCTTTGTTTTGTTCACTCCAGTTTTTTTATCCTCCTCTGCTTCTGCTCCACTACCAAAACCTTTCCATCAACACCCAATACATGATAATGCTAGTCACTGTAACAAAGAAGGTATCAGAATATCCTCAGGAGCCTGTGCTCAGTATGAAACAGTCTTTTTCCTTAAGGCCCAGTGACTACCACCCAGTATCTGTCTCATGAGCCACTGAAAAAAAAGGGGAACAAATCCCACTATATTTTAACCTCATCAGTAATTCTCTCATCAGATAAACACAATAAAATTCAGATAGATTCTTGTCTAAAAAATCCTACAAAAGCACATACCATGCTGATAAAAATTTCATTTCTGTGAATAAAATTTTCAGTCATTGAGGGTAGAAAGGAAA
Source organism: Sturnus vulgaris (assembly GCF_052056855.1). Taxonomy (NCBI): domain Eukaryota; kingdom Metazoa; phylum Chordata; class Aves; order Passeriformes; family Sturnidae; genus Sturnus; species Sturnus vulgaris. The sequence goes on along the minus strand of NC_142243.1, from coordinate 59,870,743 downwards.
AATGTCATGTGTTTCTGACTGAGCCATTGCTGAATTCTTCTCAACTGTTACAGATATTTGTTCTCCCTTGAAAAGCATTGGTTTAAGCAAATAATCTCAGCAGCTAATCTAGTAGTGTGATGCTCCCTACAGAAGAGTTTGTCAGAGAACATAAGAGACTGAGGATCTGTTGGTCCCTAATCAAATGTAATACTTTTCTACACTAATTCCATCTCTAGGAGATATCCAGAAATGTGATTTTTAACAGTCTTCCTGAAAAACACTAATACTATTTTATAAAATGAAGTTATGCCTGAAGTTACTCTGCAATATGTCCTTCATATTCTCCATTGCTGCATTCAGATAGCAGCATGTCTTTACTCAGCCTCCTCCACAAGTGCTTTGGAAAACCCACGGGATCTAAATAATGGCACTGCATTAAGTGACTTTACTTTGCAGGTTACATGCCCATTTTTTTCATGTGATCCTCTGGCATCCTGAAATGTCCTGATTCTTCACTAGTAAAACTGGTTTTTTCTTTGTATTTGTTGACTGAATGATATTGTGAGTAAAACTGGCTCTTTGATTTCCAGACCAGGAGACTGAAAGTTCAGTAGGACATGCTTTTATAAAGAAAAGTAAAATTAATGGATAGGTTATAAAATCTGATCTTGTATTCAAAAATAGACGAATGCTGGATCAGTTTCTCACAGCAAGTTCAAAGAAATACTAAGCTAGCTTTCAAAATAAAGAGGAAGATATTCCAAAATTATTATTATTATTGTTAAATTATTATTTTGGTATTATTCCAAAAGAAAAAAGTATTTGTGGCTCTCAGGAAAGCTGCTTGCAGCATTGACTCTAACACACTTTTCTTCAAACTGGTATTTTTGAAGACTGTGTCTTAACCATAGAAACTCTCACTTCTCATGGTACAGTTTTAGGATAATGTAAGTAGTGACTCTCTCATCCACCAGAATTTCTCAGATTAGTTGTATTTTTGTGAATTCAGTTTGCTGCTCTGGAAAGTCTTCTGCTTTTACTGAATTAAAGTAGACAATTTTCATATGCTTTACCTTTAAAAGTTCAGCTTTGGGAATTCAGAAAAATATACTAAACCTACTCAGTTATTGAAGATTGTTCCTCATAAAATTTTCCTTATATAATCATGTCATTAGTGGAGGCATCACTGAGAGGGCTGGCCTGTCACTTTAAACAAAGATTATTATTACCTACTATTATGGCTGTTGTTCTGAGGTGGAGAAGAGATTTGAGCACCAAATATCTCAGCTTTCCAAATTAAATCATTATTTAAATACAGAAACAAAATGAGAAGAGCCCTTTGTGGGATTTTTCACAGTACATTTCCAATATTTCCAACACGTATTCTTAGGGATCCAACCTTCACTGAGAAATTGCATAAACCTCTCAAGTTAGAGATCTTATTTTTTAAATAAAAGGAAGATTCAATGTGTTATCTTGGTGTCCAGACATAATGAAATGAGATGTATTTTTTCATCTCCAGTTTGCACACAATATAAAAGGGGTCAATTGAATAGAGCGTAACTTGCAGTCAACAGCTCCCCAGCGCACTCAAAGGAAAATGCATCCTCTCCTTTTTAATCAGACTTATGAATAGATAGGGGTGGTTTCATATGCACTTTGAAGTCTCCTACCCTGAGATCTGGCCTGTTCCCTGTATTTTTTCCTGGAACATGGTCCTATCCAGGGTACCTATGCATATCACAGCCTCTGCCATCATTTTTAATAAGTAGCTTATCTCTGTGATGCAACTAAAAGCAATCCTGAGTGTCTCCAGGGTTTGTTGTAATTAAATTTTATTGTTGTATTTGAAAATGTACATTTTTTGAAAACTGGTGCAACAAAAATGGAAAAGAGATTCTAGAAGGTGATAGTCTGATTTTCAGAAGGTTTTAACCCTTTGTTGCTTCCAGTTATTTATGCTTCCCAAGCAGCTTTACTTACACGCCTCTGAAGCCCTGAATATAGCAGCTAGTGTAGTTTATTAGCTGATGTTGGGTAACTGTCCAAAGATTATAATTTATACCTGCAGTCAGGTGCTGTAGGATCAGAGATTCAATAATTTGTGTGTTGCTAATAAGATTGTAGAAGGCCTTTTCTGAAAGACTTACACTCTTGCAGTTGCCCCTTTCTTCTCCAAGTAGTTACAGTTATGAGGGAATTTCAAGTCCCAATACTGCTGTGAAAAAAAAAACAGGATTTGCCAACTTCTGATTGGGACAATAAAGAAATGTCACTGATTTGAGCAGAAAACCAGCCAGTTTACTTATATTGTTCTCTGGAATTCCACTGCCATGCTCAGGCACCACCACCCAAACCACTGAAGAGTGCAACATGCCTTTGCACTCACACCTTTGTGCAGTCAGTGGAATTTCTTGCAGTCTGCATTCAGGGACTGAGCTTCACTTTGGTCATTGTACTGGTCTCAGTTCTCTTCACAGCTCAGCTCATCAGGACTGCTAATAAGCACGCATTGCAGTTTTCCCCTTTTGTGTTTTATTCCTACTTGATTTTCTTGCCATGGGGTGCTGTGAACAGCTTTTAGAGATTCATGTAACAATTTTTTCCAAATCAAAATACTTTCTCCAAACAATGTCATCTTTTCTGTCTGGCATTGCTACTAATCTTTATTTAGTTATTTACTTTACAATTTCTAGAGGGATTGGATGTGCTCAAGGCACCCCTTTAAGCAACACTTTATATCAAGGTTGCATTTATAAATACTTCATGAGAGGCTAATGAATGATTAATAGATGTTTTAATGTATGACCAATCAATTGTAGATTTTGCAATGTCCAACAGACAAGTAGGTTTCTTATAAGCATAGATTATAACCATATCTGACATCTTCTATTGATGGGCTTCTAAACGTCTATAACATACACACTACTCATATCTGTAACATGCTTAAAACAGCTACTAATCACTGATTAATTTTTTATAACCTATTTTGAATCAGAGCCTGTCTATGGAGTATATCCCTTACTGCTGCTTGTGACTCTCCATTTCTAAAAGATTGATAATTTACTCATCATCTAAGGTCTTAGAAGTCCTACTAATTTCATCTCAAACATAAAGCTTTCTTGAGTTAGCTCTAGCATTTTCATCTCAGTCTAGGAAAAAATGTCCCTTGACTGCTTTGTCCCTCAGACTTCTGGCTGATCTACCCTGCTAATGTGTATTTTACAAGTTCTGCTATAATGCAATGATTCTTACGAGGCAAAGCCACTATAAAATGTATTTTCAGCTTCTTGAACTCAGTTTGATTGCTCTCAAGACAGCTGTCCAAGTGATGATGGTTCCCGACATTTTTTTTTTAACTGTCATCCCTGTGTGCTTGGTTCAAAGTTTGCCTTTCTCAGAAAAGGATAAGAAAATAGAAACTTTACAATAATCCAGGGGAAAAGCCATGTCCAAGACAACTTTTGATTCTGACAGATGAACACACATTTTGTATGCTTGTGATAAGCACAGGAGTTGATAGGAGTGTTCCTCTGTGGGATTCCCCTCGTCTCCTAAGGTGAAAGCCATGACCGTGCTCTATGCTTTCTATGGAGCATTCAGGTAGAATTGACTAAAACAGGCAATACAAATTATTTCCTGAAAATTTATGAGTCCTGGAAACTAATCATTCACATTTGAGAAACAGCATGTTGCTTGGTATTGTATTTTGCTAATGAATTTTGAAATTTTAGTTGCTATCTACTGACCTCACTTGCAAGGTGATAAATTCTATTGTGATTTATCTATATATTAAGACCAATTACTTAATGATAAAATTGCAGATTTTTCTTGGCTTTGGGGTCACCAGTAGAAAAGTTTCTGTTCTGAATACACCCAAGTAAACATTCCACTCTCAGTCAAATCAACTGCTAATCTTTCACTCATTGCTCTTTACTGCAGTACTAAGCTGCTACACCTGTGGCATTAGTAATTGAACCTAAAGAAACATACCAAGCTTAACTCGATTTAAAAAAAAAAAAAAAGGGGGGGAGAGAGAACATAGGGTTTTAAAAGGGAATTTTATTCTTCAAAATCAACATGGAATTTCCTTTTCCTTTTTTGAAACTATTCATTTTCAAAGCCCCAGAAGTAAGAATCTCTTGGACTTGAGCTCTTGGAGCAGACATTTTTTTACAGACAATTAGGTGGGTAAAAAAACATTAAAATAACGTAAATGTTACTGTGCCTTCACTTTCATATTATCCAGTTAGCATTATACGTTTATCATGGGTCTTATCATGATATTTGATTTCTTTTTTTTCAGCTGGTTAATAATCCACTAGCAAGTCAAGCAGCAGCAGCTGCAGCAGCAGCAGCCATGGGCTCAATAGCAAACTCCCAGGCCTTTGGGAATGCCCTCTCCAGTCTTCAGGGGGTCACAGGCCAACTTGTCACTAATGCACAAGGACAGGTGAGTAGAAGATGGAGCAAACAGTGAATTCTGATGGCAGGCTGATCTGGGGACAAAAATGAGTTCCGCTTGTATGACAGCAATTTAGAAGTGCACATGTTGAAGATAAATAAATATTGATTTGCCAGACAAGGTAAGAAAAGGAAAGTCTGAGAAACAGGGGGAAGTTAGGCAGTCTTTAAGAGTGTTTTCAAGCTAGAAAAGGCTAGGGGTTTATTTTATTTTGCTTCAGCCCTTTAAAAATATCGCAGTAGTGCAGTACCACGGTATTTTAAAAGTCCAGCAACTCTGTGATTCTTAACAAACATACCATCTGTCTTCTTCCACTTAACTATGCCTCATAACACAAATCTTTACTGGAGTGGTACTGGGCTTCACTTTTTTGCATTTCTGTGGCATTTCTGTATTGCCTCATTTCTTAAAAGGCATTAAATGTTTCTAGTAAAGGAAAATAAATTGTTGTGAAGTATTGGGGATGGATTTATCTGAGTGGCTTACTCACTTGTTTATTAACTATGTTAAGCGATTTACAATGAATATGCCAGCCTGTAAATGCAAATTTGGTAAATTATTTTGGCTTAAAGAAAATTTTCCAAATAGGAACTTCAACACTGTTTAAGAATTAGTGTGTCTAAGAGAGAGATTGTGCATTACCTACATTACTACATTTTGGAGCTGTTTATTTGTTCAAAATATTTCAGTTTAAGTCTTAGTATGGTACAGAAAGATACACATCTGAATCCATATATATAAAAGTAATTCCTTTGATACAGCATATTTAAGTGGCTTTCAGGTTGTGACCACTTTCATTGCATTTATTAGAACTAAAATTAATGCAATGTCTTGTTTCTCTGCAACAAATCTGTCAATATAACTGGTAACTGAATAATTTGAATATCATTATTCTAAATTCTACAAAATGGGCACACAGTGATACCCACAGTATTTATGTGGATGAAAAATATTTATTGAAATTATGCAGCTTGGCTGATATGTGAATCTCAAGTTAAGTTTCTACTCTTACTCTTTACTAGTGGGGAGATAATAAAGGAAGAGCAGAAATTCCTGGTAATTTTCTAGGTAATTGGAACAAGAGTGAGGTTTTTTATTTTGGCCCATTAAAAAATAAAAGTTAACACTTTATAGGACCCTCCTGTTTGGTTTTTTTTAACAGGGCACATAAACAAAGATGCTTCCTGAGCTTCACTATCACCATCCAAGTCCCAGGAAAAAAAAATGCTGACCTTGTTATATTTACTGGGTGGGTGCAGAATTGTTCCATCACTACCCCGAGGGTTGAACGATGGAGCTTGTCAAAGTGAGGCCTTATCTAATGAATCATCTTATCGCAGGTGCACACCACACATATTAAAGGAGGATTGTATGAACAATGTGCCCTCTACAATAACCTTTCAATGTCTACTTTAACCCTTGTTTCAATCCCTTTTCATCAAAGGATCATTTTATGCAGCCAGCTTTAAATGGAGGCTCTCAAAAGCCTATTAAGATTTCTGGAGGGATGGGGTATTGGTTTGGGAGAAAAGTTGGTTATAATACCTATAACTCATAGTCAGATCAGCTCCAACCTAGAAGCCTGCTTGTTTCTATCTCCTCTGTGCTCCAGAAATGGTTCACAGTCACCACTCACATATGGGGCACTAGACACCAAAGTGTTCATTGTAAGAGCTGAAGTTATGAATGTGGACTAATTTTTAATAGCTTTTCCTTTATGTGTTCTCCACTGAAAACTTAATCTATGTGTGACCATTCATTGTATTCTTAAAAAAAATACTACTAAGAAGATATCACTGAATGAAAGTTTCACTCAGGCTGAGTGTTGTTTATTCCAGGTATAATCTAAAGTCCAGTAATTCCACAGGTTGCAGAGAAAGAGAAAGGAAAGGGAGAATCTTCCCAATTGTTGGAATAAAATTAAAGCATCTAGATATCTGCCTAGGTCTTTTAAATAAGGGTTGTCTTTCTATTACTTGCTTTTGCAAATGTTCCTTGGTTTATAATCAGTGCTGCAGGCCTTGCCACAATATAGATAAATATTGATAGCAAGTGTGTAATATAACACACAGTTTTATAATATTCAGCATGAACTCATATTACTTAGAGACCACTTCTCAGACTGCCCTAAAACAGGACTATTCAGCATAACTTATCTGCATTCCAAAAATTAAATTACATTCCCTTCAAATTAATAGAATTATAGCACCTAGCCAAGAGCTACAAGACATTGGGAGCATAAACAAAGAGTAATTTGAAATGCTCCATTTCTGAATAATCTGCTTGGAGTCACTAAAGAGCCAGATTTGCACCATATGTTAAGAATCTGCCCTTTGAAAATTGCCCCTTTCAAGGAATCACAAGCGTGATACCCAAAACTCACTCCTGAAAATATAAAGCTGGATGAGTTGCTAGAATGTTGGTACGTGCAATCTTTGTAATTACATGCTGTTTCTGTTACAGAAATTCAGGGCTTGTAAATGTCCATCTGTCTAGCTAAATATATGGTGATCAGTAATCCCTGGAGATATTAAGCTCTAGGTCAAATCCAAGATCCTATGGCAAATTTAAGGGAAATGATCCTTTAAATGACATATGGCATGGCCCTAATTCCCAATAGTCTGGGATTTCTTACAACTACAGTAACAAAATCATATATATTAACAATAATTTATATTAGAGATTCGTTATTTATTCAATTATTGAATTCACAGTTATGGCATATTTATTTATCTTTCTTCTTTTGCTTTGGATGGCAATATGAACTGTAATACTAGAGCTTCCCAAGACCAAGCCAAGAGATCTAATCCATTGAAACAATATGATTAGATCACTTGATTAATTTGATATAGTACAGGTAGAGGACTCTAAATCAAATTTTCATTTTCAGAGGCATATTATGAAGAGCTATTGGCCCATGTAATGCTGCTTACATTCTGTTTGCCCTCAGCACTTTCCAGGAAGTGTTTGCAGCACTGGGCTTTCATATCTTAAATTTAAAGGCCAGGGCAGCAGGTTTGCCAGATTGCACCCTGTCAGTGGATTTCAAAGAGAGACTGTCTACCTATTCAGCTTCAGCCTGCCCTTACAGTAGGACCCTGGTGCCATTGCTGCCCTTGGATTCTTCAGAGGTTTAATAACCCAATACATCTCTTTTTTATGCTGATTTTGCAAATGAAAGAAAAAATCAAGAGTTTTGTGTTGGTTTTACTATGTTTATTAAGTATGTGAAATGTGTGCTTTGGCTTTGTCATAATAATTGTAAGGAAATGAGTCACAGAAATATGAAAGCAAGGTTGATGAATATGTTTTCTTAATTATCATCAATTGCATTCATAAATGTCTCTTGACTTCATCAGGATCAAATACATTTTAACTGTGGGTACTGAGTAGGTTTAGTTTCTCTTTTGGGAAGATGGAAGTTGTCTAACAGGAGAAAAATGCCACTAAATTCATCAGTTGCAAAATAACATTTTACCATAAAAGAAAATAGTAGTATGATAAGAGTTGGCATTGTGAACTGCCTTATGGACAAAGAGGGCAATAGTCTGTTTCCTGGGAGATTAAAAGGAAAATCTAAGTATGTATGGTGTAATCGTATTGTCCACACTTTAATTGAACAGTGAATTAATTGGGATTGTTTCAGTGTAAATCTAAGAATGGCCCTGAAGGAACTCAGGCTTCATTGTGCCTATGCCTTGCTCTGTAGATATGAAAATCTTCTGTATAAAAAAAATCTTAAGCACGGGTCCACCCTGGTACTTAACAAAAAAATAACTAATTTTTGAGTGTTGTAGTCCACAAGTATCTCAGGAAGCTAAGTAGAGAGAGAGGCATTGTTGATCCAATTAGATAATAGGAGTACTTTGGTTCTCATTATTCTGATGAGAGGGTACACATTTGCTCTTTGAGCTTCTTGATGGTAAACGGTGCTAATGAGTCCTGATGGATTCCCTGCTCCTAACAAGGCTCTCAGCAGTGCGAGTGATTACAATGGAGATAGATTTGATGGGATGCGCTCCCTTTTGTAGTGTCTCAGCTGCTGACACTCTGCGACATAATCAGGTCACAGAGCCGGTCACAGCCATCAGCAAAAGCCATAGCTCTATTCCTCATTATTAAAGTGCATTATTCAGTTCCAGGCCTTCACAATACTGCCAAGGGCCTTTTTTTTCTTCCCCTTTTTTTGTTAAGCATCAGTTCTCAAATACAAGAGTTAATAAAATCATCAGCTAAAGAACTAGTAAATTAAAGAAATGGAAATAAAGTGCTCCCTTTCAAATTCATTCAAGGATCACAATTAAATAAGCAGGGAATTTCTCATCACCACACACTGTAGAGTACAATGTAATATGTCATGTGCAATAACAACAGGGATAGGATTTTAAAAAATAACATTGTCCTCATTGTGGACTGGCTTGGAAAGTGCTAAAGTATCTTTTATGGTAAAGGAAATTTCTGTCCCAACTATTATATGTCTTCATGTAAGTACTATTATTTTCACTGTTTTCTCTAAGTACCTTTTTTTCTGAAGTGAGAACAGTTATTTGCAAACTAAGTTTATGATTCTAAGCGGAGCAGCTGTCTTGTCTTAGCTTAAGTGGCCAAGGCCACAATCTGGAAAATATGCAATAGGCCACAGTACCTGGACCTCTTTGTTCCATAGATAAGGCCATTAACTTCTTTTAGGGGGTGAGGCAATTATAAAATGGTGTGGAAAAAGGTATTTGTAGCATTTTCTTTCTATTCTGATGATGTTCAGGTGGGGCTATCCCCATTCCAAAAGAAAATACTCTTTGAAAATCTAAGGCACATTTTAATGCAATTTAGTTAAACAGCTGAGAAAAAAAAAATAATGGAAAGCCTGAATTTCTTAGCTAGGTATTTAGTTAGTTATTAACTTTTTGTTTAAGTTTTTGTTTCAGTTAAATAGAAATAAGATATTCAAATACTGAAATGTATACCTTTACAGGGATTTAAACCATTTCTGTTAAATCCCTGCAGTATCTATTAAGTGACAATAGTATAATTTTATACATGGATATAACCACCAAAGGGACTAATACATTGGGTGGGGTATTTTCCTTGTTGTTCAAGGGGGGGTTTTTCTTGGCTTTTGGGTGGAGGGGGGAAGATTTTTTGGTTTTTTTTCTCTTGGTTTTGTTCAACTCCACAATTGTTCCTCCATTTTATTTCTGGTAGAGTATGCAATGATGAGCAAATGAGTATGTACACACAAAATTGCTTGAAAGACTTTCAGTTCTCTAGAACCATAGATGTAAGAACTTCTCAATATCCACAGTTTAAAGTTCAAAGTTAGTACTGTGGAATTAGCAGTCATCTCCAAGAAATGTGTAGAGACTGCCCTGTGACCTAGTGCTCTTGTCAACACTAGCCAAGAAAATTGGTGGCTATCACTAGGACAGCAAGTTGTGATTCCTCATACACTAAAAAGGAGGATGTTGATTGTTTGTTAAGGTTTTTTTGTTGTTGGTTGGGGTTTTTTATAATTCTTCCAGAAGTTCTAGGAGGCTCAAAGTCCTGTAATGTGTAAGAATCTTAGAGTCCTCCTGAATATGTGCAATTCATACTGCTCTTCAGGTGTTCAGCGTCCATTAGCCTTATCTCTTAACCTTCTTTTCTCTTTCTTGTTATCACTTCTGTATCCCTTTCAGCTATGAAGCTTTAATATATGGTAACCACTAATATTTTAGCCCTCACAATATCCAAACGTTCACAAAATTCTTAACAATAATTGTTAAGTACTGACTACTAACAATATCTTCCTAGGGCTAAAACCTACAGACATCTGACTTGGTGGTATCAGAATGGCATATATTACAGATATTCCATTAGAAGCCTAAGGAATTAAAAGAGACACATTTTGAGGGAGATGCTAGAGGGAGGGATAGTAACAGTCTAATAATACTAGTGTTAAAGAACTTTCCTTGGAAAACCCTTTTCCAGGAGAATCTGTCTTGGCAGACCTTCATATTATTTCTGCTGGGCAGAGTCTGGCTCTCGATTTTCCCCCTCAAAGTGTCACTGAGCTGAACACATGTGGTTTTGCCATTTGCAGGAAAAAAAGTGAAAAGAGAAAAGGTCAGTTGTAAGGGAAGATTTTTTTTCCCATTGGTTTCCCTCCCCATAGCTATACATGGAGCAGGGTGTTTGTTTAATTACCTCCCATGTGAATTTGAATCAAAAGACAAATAATTCTTTTAACATATTTTTGCTGACTGTGTCTTTATTTTGCTGTACTATTTCTCTAATATCAGTTGTATCCACAGTGGCATAAATGTAAAAATGTATGGACCAAGCTCTCCAGTCATGCAAATTGATAGTTTCATGAAGTGGAAATGGACTGAGGCAGAGTGAGTCTAACTTAAACCAGGAGCTGACTAGTCTTTTTTGTTTATTTTAGACAAAAGTGATCACTGAAAATTTGAAAGGATAATTGTGTAATGGAACTTCTATCAGGCTTGGAAATGACCCACATCTATCTAGAAGAGCCACTGAAATTTCTTTTATCTAACTTGCAACAAATCTTACTTTTGGTACTAAATTTCACACTTCAAATAGTAGCCCCTTGCCTGGATTTCTGCCTAAGGTACTGTGTCTTGGACATAGATCTTTTCAGAGGTGCCCAAGTCTTATTTTCAAAAGCAACTTTCATACCTGTAAAAGCCTGAGTTTCCTTCAATCAGAGTTACGAGTCGGAGTGCTTGAAGGCATGTCTATGCACTGTAACAGAGCATTGCAAGCAAATTGCCAGAGACAGTTCATTTATATGTGCATGTCTCAGTGCTGTACTAGCACAGATTGAAGAAGCCAAAACTCTCAGTAGTATGTTGCTATGGCTGGACTAATTAATTCTGCTTCTCAACAAGGTGACACAGGAGCTAGTTCATTAGTTATTAGCTCTGGGGTCTTGCTAACACACTGTATTATGTGGAGTAAATATACTTTGAAGAGACCCTTAAAAGCCTGAAGCATTTAGGCACTTTTGAAAATGTTACTATTCTACATTAATTATTTCAAGTCAGAAGTACTGGACACAACTGTCCTTTTGTCATTGCCTCCTTAATTACTTTTGCATGGAGCAGAAAACCAAACTTACTACTAGTTCAACCTTAATACCGTTTTCATGAAAGCTAACCAATAAAAAAAGAAGAACCTACCACTCCTATAATCTGTTCATCTTAGCATCATGAGGTGGTTATAAGCATGAAAAATTTTCATTGTTATCACCAGTGACATACATCACAGTCAATGAAATCTTTCTGCTCTACAGAGGTTCTTACACTCCTCTCCTTATCATCATATCTTATCACTTTCCAGTAAAGCATTAAGAAACATGACTAGTGATAGTCACAAATTGGTCTTCCTCTCAGCAGAAACTTGCAGAATAGTGCATTGCATGTTTGATAAGGGCATTTGGCTTTGTCTGTCTTTGTTATGAATTTTTTTTTGTTTGACTTTTAAAGTTTTGGTTTTGTTTAGGTTTTAAAATCTTTATGAAGGGATTTCTTAGAGATGCATATTGCTTATATTTGCATCAGAGAACGGCAGACAAGAAATGTATTAGCTTTTGCAGCAGAATGTGGTGAAGCCAAAGATAATAAACACAGGAATGTTCCTCAATTCCTGTTGGAATACATTCCAAGTCCTTGGCCTTCCCCTTAGAGCAAACTTTGCTGTGCACAGAGAAGGTTTGACTCTTGTTATCCTGGAAGACTGAATTTGGTAATTATAGATTTCATCCATGAGCTTTAGCTAGCCATTTAGATTCCTGGGAAGCAGACCACAGAAGAACTTGAAGGCTAAGATGGAAGTTTTCCTAAATACAGTGAAAACTCTTTAAGATGATGTAAGCAAAGCAGTGGACAGAGTTGATGCATGTAGATGGGATCAAGAAAAAGGCTTTTTATGTTACTGACATTTCCCAAACAGTGGAAGTGCTCAGGAATATTGCATCATTTCAGGAGTTGACAAAGGTGAGAAAAATTTGAGGCCACATCATTGTCTGAACAGAGATGATGGAAATCCTCCTGTATGAGACTTGCACCAGAGTGGAATCTAAGACTGTTCTTGATTTTAGACTTCTTCTTATGAGAGAATGTTATGCAGGGTGGATTATAGAGAGACTCTAGGAAAGCAGAGGCCATAGTGGACCAAATCTGAGAATCTGACTTATCTTTCTAATTGTGCCTCATCATTTCTGAAGAAACCTAGATGATAGCTCTTTGTTTAACTTGGTGTTTACTCTTATTTAGATTTTATCTAACTTATCCTGTATATAGTATATGCTTTATGCTTGCACCAGAATTTTACAATCTACTCAATTGGCATTGATAATCAGAATAAACTAATCCAAAATTGCTTGTTTGGGCAAAGGGGAAAAGAAGCCAGATCACTCTGCCAAAAGTGCAGTTTGATGCAAAATGCCAAATATTTTTGGTCCTTGATTCACTGATAGAGCACTCCTGGTGTTTTGTTGAGGTTTGGAATTTCTTAAAAGTTACATGTCTTCATGCATAAATTAAGGCCATTGTCTTTCTTATTGTGCTGTACTATTGACATTTGTATGTGTATGTCTCAGAGATACAGATGAGGAAAGATTTGGTATTCCCATGTTTGCTGTGCAATCAGTATTTTTTGAAATCTGAAATGATGAGGAGTCCAGATATTTTACCAATATCTTCTGAAGAATTTGAAAATGAAGAAATATGTCTTCCCCAAGTAGCGTTCAAATAATGAGGAGAATATTGCAGAAATACTTGATTGACCCATTTGGTAGTAAGCCAACCACTGAAATATATTCATGCAGCATTCATAGTAATAACCAGCCAGATGCAGACCCATAACTTCTCCATGCACATCCACAAGCTTCCAAACAGCACAATGAACTGGAATTGTCCTGTAAGAGGAAGTATTCTCTGTCTTCTTATTTGCATCTAGATTATTGCAAAGAATTGTATGCCTTCTTCTATGTGTTGATCTGTGAAGTTCAAGCAGAAAAAAAAAGTCACCTAACCATGCATGGACAGTGGTTCTATTTTTCCCAAAGTATATCTCAATTTATCGGGTTTTTTTTCATTCTGACAGTGGTAGGCTTCAGTGTGTATGTATGCAAATGGCCCAGATATCAAAAGCAAAAAAAAAAAAAAAGGACTTTGAAATATCTATGCCAAAGTATTAAATATATATGATTTTTAAAGTACCTTTTTCACTTAAACTTAGTCCTTTGCACATTAATTAAATATTATCTCTAGGATAAGTATCTCTCATAGAAGACTAATGTATTATTGTCACATAATAATGGAAGAGAATGACAGAATCTTTTTCCTTAAGCGCAAAGAAGGATTTATTAATATAAAGAAAACACTCATAGCCCTTGAGCAATTCTGTTTCTGCTTCATAGAGAACCTTTGCTAGACTCTCCTCATGCCTAGCTTCATGCTAGAGATACAAGGAAGCAATACATATATCCTGCCAGTTTAAAAATCAATCCTCTTTTCAGGGGATAATTTAATATCAAGACATGATGTACCCAATATCCAAATATACATTCATTTTCATGTTGACACATCAAATGCTCTGACATAGCCAAGTTTCAAAATAAATGGTTTGTTTTAGAGGTTGGATATGTCATATTAGCATTCACCCAGCAGATAGAGAGATAGATCAGAGAGTGATCAGGACATCAGGGAGACAGTTTAGAGAGAGATGAGAGAGGCCAGGTACACCTTGTAATGTTAAAAAAAGCTAGCTAGCTAGCAAGAAAGAAATTGTATAAATAGGTCACTGCAGCCCAGCTGAAAAGAAGTTTAATTTAAACTTGTTAGTCATCATCTCCAGAGGCCTAATCCACTCCCTTTTTTCAGGGCTGTTCATTTAGCTATGTCTTACTTGATAGGACAAATAGACAAACTCAAAGAAAAAACATTATATCAGACTCAGGCAGTGGACCAGCTTGAAGGAGGAATCAGCACCACTTGCCATGCTAAAATTTCCTTCTTCCCAATTCTTCTTATTAGCCTTAATTTGTTCTCATTTGTTCTGGTTTTGCTCTTCTGGTTTCTTCCATAAGTAGAAGCATAAACCCATGTGGAAACAAGAGTATGGATGAGAGGTGTCTGGTGCCAATGTCAGTGACATATCCTCAGACACTCCAAGGTATTCAGTTTCTATTCTGCTTTCCCCCTGTCTCTACCATTTTCTTTTCCTGACAATATTTTTTGTCTTACTGTGCATCTGGGATTCAGTTAGTTAAACATACGTCTTCAGTCCCATTTCAGACATGGCACAGTACTTTAGGCATCTCATGGCCAATCCTGAAAAATGTTCTTCCCTCTCTGTCTTATTGCCGTATTCTGACAAAATTCTAAAACATTTCAAATAGAGCAGATATTGACATTCTTTTCAACTGAATTGATTCCCACTTATGTGAACACATGTATGTGTGTGTGTATACACATACCCAGGTGAATGCATGCTTACCTGGAAATTTGTGCTCCTCTCCTCAGAGGAGATACAAGTACTCATAGGGAAATGAGATTATAAATATTTTAACTGCCTCTTGAGCCATGCTCCTTTCTTTGGGGTAATTTGATTCTTTATTCTGGTGACAAATGAAAATAAACTAAACCTTCTCATCTTGACATGGAAGATGATGTGCTGCTCTGTTTTACCTCAGATCTCTCAAGTGTAATTTTAGATGTGTGTAATCACGACTGTACACAGACCATGATTGTCTGCATTCTAATAATTTAATCTCCATATTAATATATGAGGAATAAAACTAGGCCTGTAATTCTCTGGAGGTTCGATTTCCCACAAAAAATGTAAGTACTATTGAATGACTGTAAAGTGAGAGTTAAAAGATATTGGATATTAACACTACCCTTTCACTACTAGCAGGTACTATGTAGACTGGTACTATTGATAGTATTGGTAGCAGAGATCAGAGTGTAGTAATTAGAAGTTCAAGAAAATTGAGGTTTGTTAGTAGAATTGCAGGGAAAATATTTCCCAACATTTGCCCACAGGATGGCGTGATCTGCATGTTTCCTGACATCTATCATGTTGATGACCATCACCTCCACATGCCCCTCCAAAATGCTGGGAGCGGCTTCCATTTTTAGGTATTTAAATCACATCTTTTGGGATCTGCACTATAGATCTCTTCATTTTAATTGAACAGATACTGAT
Source organism: Sturnus vulgaris (assembly GCF_052056855.1). NCBI lineage: Eukaryota > Metazoa > Chordata > Aves > Passeriformes > Sturnidae > Sturnus > Sturnus vulgaris. Next base: position 59,855,082 of record NC_142243.1, on the reverse strand, counting down.
GTATGGG